>NW_027186442.1:3124606-3175034 GCF_028583685.1 Petaurus breviceps papuanus | reverse complement strand
GAGAGAGAGAGAGAGAGAGAGAGAGAGAGAGAGAGAGAGAGAGAGAGAGAGAGAGAGAGAGAGAGAGAGAGAGAGATCAAAAAATGTTTGAGATGAAATCAACTATCATTTTTCTGATCTCATCCACATCACTCCACATGTGATGAAACTGAGGGACATGGAGGAAAGCGATTTGGGCAAAACCAACTAGTTAGTAAAATAGATAATAAATAGGCATGCACATAGCACTTTAAAATCAGTAAAACACTTCATAGACATTTTCTCATTTGATAAGCCCAACAATCTTGCAAGTACTAAAGGTATTGTTATTCCAGCTTTACAGATGGGTAAACTGATACTTAGAGGTTTTAAATGAGTGTGTCAAGAACACCAAGATAAAAAGTATAGGTGGCAAGATCTGAAACTAGATTTTCCTTGCTTTACATCCATTCTTGTCCACTATGATATATGTTCCTTCTCATAGAAATGGAGTATAACGTGTTAGAGCCCAGACTGGAATGTTCTGCGTTCTTTACTTTAAAAAAAATTCAATCATTAGGCAATCAGTGAAGTGAAAAGAACCCATTAAGCAAGCTATTTGATCATATGTATAGTCAATACATCATAGAATTTCAGTATTGGAAGGGATTTTATATTCAATTTAATTTTTTTTTTGTTTTTAACTTTTTTGTACTTAATATTATTTTATTTTTTTCAATTACATGTAAAGATAGTTTTCAACATTCAGTTGTTTTTTTTTTCGTTCTTTATTAATTTGTTTGTTCACTTTTAGTTTACAAGATTCCCTTCCACAATTCTTTGAGTTTCAAATTTTCTCCCCCTCCCTCTTCTCCTCATGGTGGCATACAATTAAGTATAGGTTCTGCAAATATTTTCACATTAGACTTTAGTCAGGTTATAAAGAAAGATTGTATTAGATGGAATGAACAATGGGAAAGAGGAAACAAACCCAAACAAGATAAAGAAAAAGAGCAGGTAGTTTGCTTCAATCTGGATTCAAATTCTGTTTTTTTCTAGTTCTTTCTCTGAATGTAGACATCTCTCTCTATCATGAGTCTTTTGGAGTTGACTTATAACCCTGAATTGCTGAGAAGAGTCCAGTCTTAAAAGTTGGTCATCACATATACCTTGTGTCTGTAATTGTATACAAATTTCTCCTGTTTCTGCTCTTCTCACTCAGCATCATTTCGTATAAGCCTCTCCAGGTAAACATGAAGTCCATCTGTTCCTCATTTTTTTTCTATGTCTATCTTGTATCTCATAATTGGAGGTTGAATTTTCCATTGAGCTCTGGTTTTTTCATCAGGAAGATCTGGAAATACATTATATCATTGAATGACCATCTCCTTTCCTGGAAGAATATGTTCAGTTTCACTGGATAGGTGATCCTTGGTTGTAACTTGAGTTCTTTTGCCTTGTGAAAAATCATATTCCAGTTCCTCTGATCTTTCAGTGTAAAAGCTGCCAGATCCTGTGCAATCCTCACTGTGGTTCCAAGATATTTGAATTGTTTCTTTCTGGCTGCTTGTTGTATTTTATCCTTTACCTGATAGTTCTGTAGTTTGCCCACAACATTTCTCAGAATTTTCAATTTGGAATCTCAGGAGGTGTCCAGTGGATTCTCTTGGTTTCTATTTTACGCTCAGGTTCTAGTATCTCAGGCAGTTTTCCTTGATGAGCTCTTGGAGGATGTTGTCCAAGCTCATTTTTTCATCTTTCTGGTAGACCTATGATTCTCAGATTATCTCTCCTAAATCTGTTTTCCAGGTCAGTTATTTTTCCATTGAGATATTTTTTCTCTTTTTCTAATTTTTACTTCTTGACATTTTGTTTGACTGATTCTTGGTTTCTCATAGAGTTATTTGCTTCAGTTTGGTTGATTCTAGTTTTTAGTGAATTATTTTCTTTGGTTAGTTTTTGAAGCTCCTTTTCCACATCACACATTTTTTTCTTTTTAAGGAGCTGTTTTCTTCATTGTAATGTTTTTCTAAATTTGCAGTTTTGATTTTAAAAGAATTATTCATTTTATCTTCTATCTCTCTAATTTGGTTTTCTAAGTTCTTTTTGAGCTCATCTAAGAATGCTTTCTGTGCTTGAGACCAGTTCCCTGCTGAGGCTTCAGCTGTGGGTGTGGAGACGACACTGTCTCCCCCTGAATTTGGTTCTTCCCACTCACAATAGTAGGACTACAGATTCTTTGTCTTTGCAGTCTACTTTTTACCCATTTTGAGGTAGGGCCCTAGCCATCCCTTTCCTCTAGGGTTTCCAAGCCTTTACTGCTTTGGGTCAATAATTACTATGTTTTCAGTGTGGGGAGGGGAATTGGAGCAGCTGGGGTTCACTCTGCCATCCTGGTCCCTAGAAGTCAAGATAGGGGCTTTTTAAAGTTCCAGGCTGTGGGTTGGTAGTCCCAGGAGTAGCTGCTGCCACTGCCAGGGGCCCTCCATTTGACTCTTACCCAGCTTCATCCAGTTTTAGCCCTGCAGTGATAGGCCTGTCAGTAGCTCTTTTGGTTGGTGGGTCACCTTGCCACCATGTTGATCAGACCTCGTCAGGGCCTCTGTGCCAGCCCCTGTCATCTTCCAGGCCTCTGCTAACATTCAGTTTTGTAATATTTTGAGTTCCAAATTGTTTCCCTCCCTCCCTTCCCACCCCAACCCCCTCACCAAGATAACAAGCAATCTGATATAGGTTATAAATGTGCAATCATGTAAACATATTTCCACATTAGTCATTATGAAGCCAATCACAAGCAACTCTCCTGAGGACTGCTACTTTGAATAACTTTAAGGGCCTGATTGCATGGTATAATGAACTCTCTTTTATTCAGCAATAGTTTAAAGCATAGCATTCAAGAAACTAAAGCATAGCATTCACAAATACATAACATAATAACTTATTACTAGCCACATAGTCTGAAACAAAACATATTCAGTATATCTTATAGCCATCTTTAAGGGAAAGTAGAAAATATTAACACCATCCATGCCTATATCACAATAAGTTACAATATCCTCAGTCTATAGAGAGTATACAAGTAAAGTCCTCTTTCATCTTGACCAGAGACTGATGCCCAATCATCCTTAAGACAGTCTTCCTTAAAGAGTAGCAGAAAGTACAAAAACCATCCACCCCTAGGTCACAATAAGATACAAATCTCATCAGTTAAAACAGATTATCCAAGTAAAGTCCTCTTTCATCTTGACTCAAGCCTGGCTTATAAACCCCAGGGCTCCTTCATGAGCTGACCCTCCCAACTCTTGTCTAGATTCACATGTAAGCAGCTTACAGTTCCTGTTCCATATCTCAGCTCCATTCCAAATTCTTCAAAGTTCCTGTTTCTAGGAAAATAAAGCTTAATGGGGCTACAACAATATTTACCTACATTACTGACAATATCATCTCAATTCACTTTCTGTCTGAGAACCCAATACAGAAAGACAGACAGTACTTCTGTCTGAAAAATCAATACAGACAAACAGACAGGACTTCTGTCTGAGAAATCCACACAGAACAACACACAGAGCTCTGACATCACATTCTGTCTCTCAGTTCTGCCTGCTTCCAACTCTGTTGGTGCTTTTATCTGCTCTTTCCTGTTCCACCCTTTTTGCCAATTCCTTCCACCATGGGATCTCATGTGATTACATTCAGCCTATTAAGGGGCAGGGGAGGTCTTCAAATTCAGGGAAGATTTTCAAACTCCCTTACGTCTATTAAGGGCAATAGAATGTATGCTGTTTCCAATCAAAGACTCTTAATTCAATCAAAGGCAAAATTCAAATGCAATTGATTAGCTAAAACTCAATACAGAAAAACAGCAAAAAGTCCTAGTTTGCTTGCCATTACAGTCATGTTGTGAAAGAAGAATCAGAACAAAAGGAAAAAAAAACATGAAGGAAAAAAAGTGAAAATAGCATGCTTCAGTGAAAGTGAAAACAGTATAACATTCAGAATCCATGGTACTTTCTCTGGGTTTGGATAGCATTTCCCCCCATGAGTTTTTAGAATTGTCTTGGTTCATTGTATTGCTGAGAAGAGCAAAGTCTATTATTAGAGTTGATCATTGCACAATGTTTTTGTTAGTGTACAAAATTCTCCTGGTTCTGCTCACTTCACTCAGAATTAGTCCATGTAAGTCTTTCCAGGTTTTTCTGAAATTCACCTACTCATCATTTCTTATAGCACAATTGTATTCTATTATATTCCTGTATCACAACTTGTTCAGTCATTTCCTCAACTTTCCAATTCTTTGCCACAACAAAAAGAGCTGCTATAAATATTTTTATACATGTGGGTCCTATTCTATTTTTTATGCTCTTTTTGAGATAAAGGTCTGGTAGTAGTATTGCTGAATCAAAGGGGATGAACAGTTTGATTGCCTTTTGGGCATAGTTCCAAATTTCTCTCCAAAATAGTTAGATGAGTTCATAACTCCACCAAAAATATACCAGTGTTCCAATTTTCTCACATATCTAACATTTATCATTTTCCTTTTCTGTCATATTAGTCAATCTGATAGGTGTAGGTAGGGTGGTACTTCAAAGGTGGGTGCGATTTTCATTTCTTCACTCAATGGTGATTTAGAACAATTTTTCACATAATAATAAAGTAACTTTAATTTCTTCAGTTGAAGACTGCTTGTTCATATTTTTTGACCATTTATCATTTGGGGAATGACTTGTATTCTTATAAATTTGACTTGGTTCTCTATATATTTGAAAAATATATCAAATACTCGGTGTAAACATTATTTCCTAGCTTTCCGTTTTTCTTCCAATCTTGGTTGCATTTGTTTTGCTTATGCAAAATCTTATTAATTTAATGTAATCAAAATAATTCATTTTGCATTTCATAATATTCTTTATCTTTTGTTTGATCATAAATTTTTTCCCTTCTCCATAGATCTGACAGATTAACTGTTCCTTGCTCTCCTAATTTGCTTATGGCATCAACCTTTATGTCTAAATCATGTACACATGTTCACTTCATCTTGGTATAGGTTGTGAGATGTTAGTCTATGCCTAGTTTCTGCCATACTAGTTTCCAATTTTCCCAGCAGTTTTTGTCAAATAGTGAGTTCTTATTCTAGAAACTGAAGTCTTTGGATTTATCAAACAGTAGCTTGCTATAGTTGTTTACTACTGTGACTTGTTTACCTAACTTATTCCATTGGCCCACCACTCTATTTCTTAGTAAGAATCAAATAATTTTAGGGGTGTCTAGGTTGTACAGTGAATAGAGCACTGGCCCTGGAGTCAGGAAGACCTGAGTTCTAATCCAGACTCAGGCACTTAACACAAAAACTAGCCATGTGACCTTGGTCAAGTCACTTAACCCCAATTGCCCTCCAAAAAGCAAAAAAAAAAAAGAATCAAATAATTTTGATGATTGACACATTATAATATAATTTTATATCTGGTATAGCTAGGCCACCACATTAAAAAAAATAATTCTCTTGACATTTTAGACATTTTGTTCTTACAGATTAATTTTGTTATTATTTTTCTAGCTATATTAAATATTTTTGATAGTTTAGTTGGTATGGCACTGAAAAAGTAAATTAATTTAGTTAGAATGTCCATTTTTATCATATTAGTTTGGCCAACTGTAAAGCTAATCATGAGCAGCTCTCCTGAGTACTGCTGCTGTGAATAACTCTCAGGTTCTGATAGCATAGTATAGTGAACTCTCTATTTATTCATTAATAAACTAAAGCAAAACATTCACAACAATATAACATAACAACTTATTACTAAAGTGGTCACATATTCTTAAACAAAACATATAATTCAGTAAGTCACATTCTTATCAATCAGTATAAAGTACCCAAGTCAATGTTTTCTTTCATCTTGCCTCCAGGTTGGCTTCCAAATCATCCTTAAGATTATCATCCTGAAGGGGTAATAATACTTAAGTCAATAATCCTTAAAGGGTTGTGGAAAGTAAAAATGCCATCCACCCCTAGGTCACAGTGAATTATAATCTTATCAGTCATCACTGAGTACCCAAGTAAAGGCCCTTTCATCTTAACTTGAGGCTGAATCCAAAACTCCATGGCTGCTCTTCCATGCTCCCAGCTCTTGCCTGGATACAGATGTCTGTTGCCTGGATTCACAGGTAGGCACCTCTTTAATCACAGCTGTGAGGACTGTCCCACCCCAAACTCTTTGCAGTTTCTGTTTCTAGGAAAACAATGCTTAACAGAGCCACAATATTTACACACATCAGACTTAACAGAGTTACAACAATATTCAAACACACTGTCAGCATTGTCATCTCAATTCACTTTCTGACTGAGAAATCAACACAAATGAACAGAGTGCTTCTGTCTAAAAAAGTAACACTAATACAAGTCAACAGACAGAGTGCTTCTGTCTGACAAAGCAACACAGAAAAACAAACAGAGAACATCACAAACATCCTCTCTCTCAGTTCTGCTTGGTCCCAGCTTGTGCTCAAGCTTTCATATACTCTTCTTCTTCCTGCTCCAACCTTCCTGTTTTGCTCTTTGGGCAAGTTCCTCCTACTGTGGGCTCCATGTGATTATGTTAGGCCCATTAAAGTCAGGGAAGGCCTCCCAACTCCCTTAAACCTATTAAGGGCAAGACAATATCTATTGTTTCCAACAAAGACTTGATATAATCACAGGCAAGGCCCAAAGGCACTTGAATAGCTGAAACAAGGAGCAAAGTATTACTTTACTTGCCATTACACCTATCCATGAGCAATTAATATTTTTTAATTGTTTAGTTATGATTTTATTAGTGTGAAGTGTTTTAATAATTGTGTTCATATAGTTAATTCTTAGATTTGTCTTGGTAATTAGATTTCCAAATATTATATATAATCTAAGGTTATTTTAAATTGAATTTTTGTATCTTGATCTTGGATTTTTTTGAAAAATATAGAAATACTGATGATTTATGTGGGGTTATTTTATATCCTTCAACTTTGTTAAAATTAATTGTTTCAGGTAGTTTTTTTTAGTTGATTCTCTAGGATTCTCTAAGTATCCTATTATTATCATCTGCAAAGAATGATGATTTTGTTTCCTCATTGCCTATTCTAATTCCTTTAACTTCTTTTTCCTTGTTTATTGCTAAACCTACCATTTATAGTATAATATTGAATAATATTGTTGATAATGTGCATTCTTGTTTCACCCCTGAACTTATTGGGAAGGCTTCTAGCTTGTCCCCATTACACATGATGCTTGCTATTGTTTTTAGATAGATACTGCTTATTCAATTATAATGAAAACACTATTCCTAGACTTTCAAGTATTTTTAATAGGAATATTTTGTCCAAAGTTTTTCTACATCTATTGAGATAATCAGGTGATTTCTATTAGTTTCATTTTGATATGGTCAATTATGCTGATAGCTTTCCTGATATTGAACCATCCCTGCATTCGTGGTATAAATTTCACCTGGTCATTGTGTATTTTCCTGTTGATAAATTGCTTTAATCTCTTTGGAAATTTTTTTTTATTCTTTTTCCATCTGGCAATTGAGGAGAAGAATGCTTTAAAAAAGCTGAAGTTGCCAGATGGAAAAAGAATCTCAAAAGCTCACTGAAGAGAATCATTCCTTCAGAATTAGATTGGAGCAAATGGAAGCTAGTGACTTTTACATTCCTACATAGAAAAATGATAATAGTAACTCATGAAATTTTTCTTAGCATGAGAATATTTGAAGGGAATAGAAATGTATATATACATGTATATGTATATATAGGAGGGTGTATGGGCGTATGAATACACATGGGAGTATGTGTATATGTGTACAGGTATACATAGACAGCACACAGGACCAATTGAATAGGAAGGGATGATACTTAAAAGGCGAAATTGAGAGGTGAGAGGAATATAATGAGAGGAAATGGAGAGAAAAAGATTGAGGGTAAATTATCTCATACAGAAGAGGCAAGGGAAAACTATTACAATGGAAGGGAAGAACAGGAATGCAAAAGGGAATGAATCAACTTTACTCTCATTGAATTTTGCTTAGGGAAGGAATGACATACACAGTAAATAGGGTATGTCACCCTATTGGAGAGTAAGGGGGAAGGGAATGAGAGGGGGGATGAAGGAAGGGAGGGCAGGCTGGGGGGAGGAGGGAAGTTGGAAGCACACACTTTTGAAAAGGGACAGGATCAAAGTAGAGAATAGAACAAGTGGGGGTGGGATAGGATGGAAGGAAATGTAATCAGTCTTTTACAATATATCCATCATGGAAATGTTTTGCATAGCTGCACATGTAAAACCTATATTGAATTGCTTATATTCCCAGTAAGGGTGGGTGATGAGGGAGAAAGAGAAAGAATCTGGAATTCAAAGTTTTAAAATCAAATGTTTATACACACATATGTATATAATAATTATTATTATTTTACATGCAACTGGGAAATAAGATATATAGGCACTGGGGCTTAGAGATCCACTGTGCCCTACTGAAAAGTTGAAAGGAGGTTGGGGGAAGATACAGTAGAGAGCAGATTGGGAGGGAGGGATATTCAATAGGATCACTATTTTGGGGTGGTGGGCAGGGGAAAAATGGGGAGAAAATTTGTAACTCAAAATCTTGTGGAAATGAATGATGTAAACTAAAAATAATCATAAAATTTAATTCAAAAATAAAAAAAGATAAAGAAGAAATTTTGTTGGACTCCTTCTTGCCTGTCTTTGTAAATAGTCTATATAGTATTGGAATTAATTTTTCTTGGGGGGAGAACCAGGATGGTGGAGTAAATTTAGGAACTTCCTTGAGCTCCTATTCCAGCCAATACCTCCAATACCTGTAAAAATGACTATAAACAAATTTTAGGGCTAAAGAACATACAAAGTGAGAGAGAGAAAGAAATCTCCTGCTGAAGTCAGCCTGGCTGGCCAGTAGGAAGGGTCTATCACCCTGGGCTGGGAGCAGAGCACAGTCCCAGGTGGGCCGTGCCAGCCCAAACTTGTGGCAAGCCACTGACCAGAGCATTCTTCAAAAGAATGAATCACTGGCAGCTGTGGCAGTTTCCAGACTTCTCAACCCACAAATGCCAAAAAGAAGTGAAAGGTCAGTGGGGGAAACTGTTGCAATTGTGTGAAAGAAGAGCCTTTGTCCATTCCCTTCCCGCTGCCATTGTAGCTGCTTCTAGAGCTCCTGGCCCACAAATTGTGGGTGGATCAAGTGGTTGACCAGAGGGCAATTGCTGGAATTTCTTTACTGGCACTGAGGCAGGATTCTCTAGTTTGTCCTGCCTGTATCTGGGTTGCAGTCTTGGGTGGAGGTCCAGGTATGAGGATTGCTGGTATGGCTGAGCTTGTTACAGTTGTTCAGAGGCAGTCATCCCCACAGTTATTAGGCAAGTGCCTAGAAGAAGCTCTTACAACAGCTGTGCAAAACCCCAGAAGTTTGGGACACAGCATTCTCCACTATGGAAGGAGAATTGTACAATAGCAAAGAGCTGAAAAGTCAAGTAATTGACTGGAAATATGAGCAAATAGAGGAAGTGAAATCAAACTGTAATATCATTTTTTTGGTGACAAAGATGATCAAAACATAGAACCAGAAGAAGACGACAGAGTCAAAACTCCTGCATCAAAAGCTTCCAAGCAAAATATGAATTGGTTCCAGGCCAAGGAGGAGCTCAAGAGACATTTTGAAAATAAAGTAAGTGGAGTAGAGGAAAAATTGGGAAGAGAAATGAGAATAATGCAACAAAATCATGAAAAGTGAATCAGCAACCTACTAAGAGATCCAAGAAAATACTGAAAAAAATAATAACTTAAAAAATAGACTAACTCAAATGGTAAAAGAGGTCCAAAAAGCCAATGAGAAGAAAAATGCCTTAAAAAGTAGAATTGGTCAGATGGAAATGGAATTTCAAAAATTCACTGAGGAGAATAATTCCTTCAAATTTAGATTGGAGCAAATGGAAGTTAATGACTTTATGAGAAATCAAGATACTATAAAACAAATCCAAACAAATAAAAAAAAAACAGAAGTCAATGTGAAATATCTGATTGGAAAAACCACTGACCTACGAAATAGATTGAGGAAAGATAATTTAAAAATATTTGGACTAAGTGAAAGTCATGATAAAAAAAATAACCTAGGCATAATCTTTCAAGAAATTATCAAGCAAAATTGCCCTGATATTCTAGAACCAGAGGGCAAAATAGAAATGGAAAGAATTCACCAATTGTCTCATTAAAAAGATCCCTCAAAAGAATTGTTCTTTAAATGTTTGGTAGAATTCACTTGTAAATTTGTCTGGCCCTAGAGATTTTTTTCTTCAGGAGTTCATTGATGGCTTGTTCAATTTCTTTTTTCTAAAATAGGGTTAAGTATTTTTATTTCTTCTTCTGTTAATCTGGGCAATTTATATATATTTTTGTAAATATTCATAAATTCCACTTGGATTGTCAGATTTATTGGCACAGAATTGGGCAAAAGAGATCCTAATTATTTCTTTAATTTCCTTTTCATTAGTAATGATCTCACCTTTTTCATTTTTGAGGCTGGAAATTGGATTTTCTGCTTTATTTTTTAAAATCATATTAACAAAGTTTTATCTTTTGTCTTATTTTGTTTTTCATAAAACTTTTTCTTTTATTGATTGGATCAATAATTTTCTTACTTTAAAATCTATTAATCTTTCCTTTAATTTTCAGAATTTCCAATTTATTTTTGAAGATTTTTAATTTGTTCTTTTTCTTCTAGTTTTTTTTAGCTGCATGCCCAAATCATTGATGTGATCTTTCTCTATTTTATTCATGTAAGCATTTAGAGATATAAAATTTACTCTAAGAACTGCTTTGACTGCACCCCATAAGTGTTGATATGTTATCTCATTACTGTTGTTCTCTTTGATGAAATTGTTCATTATTTCTATGATTTGTTGTTTCACCCACTCAGTCTTTAGGATTAGGTTATTAATTTCCAATTAGTTTTTAGCCTCTGTTCCCATGGTCCTTTATTACACATAATTTTTTGTTTTTACTTTTTGGAGGGGAGAAGACAAGGCAATTGGGGTTAACTGACTTTCCCAAGGTCTCACAGCGACTAAGTGTTAAGTGTTTGAGACAAGATTTGAACTTAGGTCATTCTGACTCCAGGGCCAGTGCTCTATTCACTTTGCCACCTAGCTGCCCCTATTACACACAATTTTTATTGTATCATGATCAGAAAGGATTTTGCATTTAATATTTCTGCCTTCTGCATTTGATTGTGAAGAAAACTTAGGAGAACACAGGAACCTTCTTGGCTTCTTTCTGTCATCTTGGCTCCACCTCTTGGAAGTAATTTCCAGTCCATCTAATTCAATTCATACCTGCACAAGAATCACCGTAAAAAGTCATTCAGTCTTTATTTAAAGACCTCCAGAGAGGTGGGAATCATTGATGCTAAAGACAGCCCATTCCACTTATGAATAGTTCTGATTCCTTCATTTTTGACTTTTTATTCCCAAAACCTATCATGATGTCTTGTACATAAATAAATAAATGTTGTTTTATGTTATACAATAAATAACATTTTAAAAAAATTGAACTGATTCAGACATTTTTTCTTTATCAAATTTAAATTTATTTTGTTTTTAAATTTCTTCCCATTTTTCCAGTTCTGCCATCAGGAGAGAAAAGAAAATCTAGTCCTTCTTTCTACATGATTGCAGTAGCCCAGGGAAATGGTAATGATGCCCTGAACTGGGATGATGATTATCTAAGTACAGTTCAGGGGGCATTTATGATATATGTTAAAGATATAAAAACAAGACTTCATAACTGTTTGGATATGTGGTAGTGAAGGAGATTGATAGATTGATAATTTATACCATAATGTACCTGTACTAGATAACAAGTAGAATGATGCTTCACTCAACAGAAATATAAAAGTTTTGAAGACAGGTGGGTTGGGGGGGGATAAAGTTATATTTGGGACATGCTGTGTTTGAGATGATTATGGGTCATACAATATGAAATGTTCAAAAGGCAGTTTGTGATGAAAGACTAGATCTCAATCAAGAGTGTAGGGCTGGGGGCAGAGTCAAGATGGTGAAGTGAAAGCAATGACTCACCTGAACTTGTCCATGAATTCCTTCAGTTACCCCTAAAAAGTGACTTTAAACAGATTTTAGAGTGGCAGAATCCATTGGGAGACATAGTGGGGCAGCTTTTCACCTCAGGAAAGTGCAAAAAACTGACCAGTAGAATTTGTTGTGCCAGGCAGGGGGAGCACAGAGCACTGTGTGAAGAGCATGGGAACTGCACCAGTACAGACTGACCACAGCAGAGCTGGAGAGAGCCTGGGCGAACTGATTCACCCACTACAGGGGCAATTCCTAAACCTCTCACCTAAGGATGAGGGTCTGTCAGAGATGGGTAAGAGATAAGTGCAGGGTCTGTGACAGCAGCAGCAGCTACTCCTGGGGCTAGCAGCCCACAGTCTAGATGTTCCAAAATACCTGAACTTCTGGGAGCCAAGATGGTAGAGCAAACTGTGGCTGCTCTCATCTCCCCTCTGGCCTTGAAAACTCAGATAATATTGCCCCAGTATAAAATCCTGAAACCCCCAACTGGAGGTTTGGGAGTCTTAGAGGAAGGGTGTGGCAATGGCTGTACTGAGTCTAGAGTGCAGGGTGGGAGGTGTCCCAACAAGGTCCATCTCAGCCAACCACCAAGATCTCCTGAGCCCCTGGAGGGTAGAGCCACAAAGCACTAACACAAGAAACCCAGGTGTGCCCTTGCACAACCAGTGGAATCATCATACACCAACGTGGCCCTGGCCACCAGCGACTGAACTTTTCTGAGCTCCAGCCTAGGGGTGCAGAGGCAGAATCCTGAAGCCTGAAGTGGCCAGACCACCCCTCCCCCACACCTCACACTGTGAGCTTCAGTGTAACCCAGGTAAAGATGAAAGTTCTGGCTTTGGCCTCAGAGGTTATAGCACATAAAGCCAGTAGCCAGGTCCCTAACTCCCAGTATAAGAAGCATGGGTCAGAGCCCTCTGGGCCCCAGAAGCAGAGATCCACTATAACATCCAGGAAATAGGCAACCACAATGGGCAAAAAAATATTAGAAATACAAAAACTTTAGAATTCTAATATGGCAAAAGGGAAGAACAAGGTTCACAGTCAGAAGAGGTCAGCATTGATGTTATACCTGCATCTGAAGCCTCAAAAGGGAATATGAACTGGTCTCAAGTACAACAAAAATTCTTTGAAGAGCTTAAGAAGGATTTTAAAAGACAAAATAATGTGGTAGAAGAAAATCTGACCAATTATTGTAAAAATACAATTGGCAAAATTGAAAAAAAAAAGATTCACTGAAGAGAATAACTCATAAAAAATACAATTACTGAAATGGAGAAGGAGGTTCATAACCTAACTGGAGAAAATTAATCCTTGAAAGTAAAATCTGGGCAAATGGAGAAGGAAGTTCAAAAACTAACTGAGGAAAACAATTCTTTAAAATTAGAATTAGACAAGTTGAAGCAAATGACTCAATGAGATATTAAAAATCTGTCAAAAATTTTTTAATAAAAATAATAGAAGAAAATGTAAAATATCTTACTGGAAAAACAGCTGACATAGAAAATAGATCCAGGAGATAGAATCTAGGAATTTGGTCTACTGGAAAGCCATGATGAAAAAAAGAGCCCAGATAATATCTTCCAAGAAATGATCAAGGAAAACCACCCTAAGGTCCTTGAACCAGAGAGTAAAATAGTCATCTAAAGAATCCACCCTTTACTTCCTGAAAGTGATCCCAAATTGAAAGCACCAAGGAATATTGTAGCCAAATTCCAGAATTATAAGGTCAAGGAGAAAATATTGCAAGCATTCAGAAAGAAACAATTCAAATATTGCAGAACTACAGTTTGGATCACACAGGACATTGCAGCTTCTAAATTAAAAGATTTGAGGGATTGGAACAGGATATATTGTTAGGCAAAGGAACCTGGACTACAACCAAGAATCAACTACCCAACTAAACTGAACATAAATTTTCAGGTAAGGAGATGGTCATTCAGTGAAATAATGGACTTCCAGATCTCCCTGATAAAAATGCCAGAACTCCATGGAAAAATTAATCATCAACTACAAGATTCAAGAGAGACATAAAAAGGTAAGTAGGGAAAAATAAACACTCACACACACAAACACACACACCCCAAATAAAACAATGTGTTATTAAATAAGAGCAAACTGTTTAAAACCCTATTTTGGAGCATGATACCTGTTAATCTTGAGAACTGTATAATTTGTACATCACTTAAAAAGGATATACATAAATAGAAGGTGTGGGTATAAATTAACTTATGTGATGATAAAAAACCTAATTAAGGGGTGCAAAGGGATTGTAATGGAAGAAGAGGAAAGGAAGAGGCAGGAAAGGGTAAATTATGTCATATGAAGGAAATCATATGTAGTATAGTAGAGGGAAAGAAGGGATGGAGATGAGCATTGTAGAAGTTTTATTCATTAGTTTCAGTTCAAGAATGGAATAACATAGTTAAGGATAGGAATTTAACGTGAAGAGACACAAAAACTTATTATAGTAGAGGGAAAGAAGTGATGGAGAAGAGCATTGTTTGAGATTTACTCTTATCAGATTTGGTTCAAGGAGAGAATAACATACTTTATTAAGTAGAGAAATCTAACATGCCCTACATGCAGTAGGAGGGAAAGGGGAAAGAAAAGGAGGGCAGTGATTGGAAGAAAAGGAAGAAGAGGTAAGGGAAACGGTAGGTAAAGAAAGGGGGACTAATTGGGAAGGAATATCAAGGGAGGTAGTAGTCAAAAGCAAAACCCTTTAGAGGAGGGGAAGGAAGAAGGGAAAAATAAATAAAAGCACAAACTGGGGGGAGGGGATAGGATGGAGAAAAAGACACAGATAGTAATAATAATTGTGAATGGGATGAACTCTCCCATAAAACAGAAGCAGATAGCAGAATGAGTTAAAATCATAATCCTACAATATTCTATTTACAAGAAACACATCTGAAACAGGGGTATACAGTTAGGGTAAATGTGAAAGGTTGGAGTATAATATGCTTTCTTTAGCTAAAGTAAAAAAAAACAAGGTTAGCAATACTAATTTCAGACAAAGCAAAAGCAAAAATAGATCTAATTAAAAGAGATAAGGAAGGAAACTATATCCTACTAAAAGGTACCATTGACAATGAAATAATATCATTACTAAATATATAATCACTAAGTGTTATAGAATCCAGATTCTGAGAGGAAAACTTAAGGGAGTTAGAGGAAGAAATAGGTACCAAAATTATACTGGTGGGGGACTTCAACCTCCCCCTCTTTGAACTTGATAAATTTAACCTCAAAATAAACAAGAAAGAAGTTAAGGAGGTGAATGCAATTTTAGAGAAGGTAGATATGACAGACCTCAGGAGAAAACTGAATGAGGATATAAAGGAATATATCTTCTTCTCAAAGGTACATGGCACATACTCAAAAATCCACCATATACTAGGACATAAAACCTCACAATCCAGTGCAGAAAGACAAAATATTAAATGTAGGTATTTTCCTATCATGATGCAATAAAATTGTATTTAATAAAGGACCAAGAAAATATAGACTAAAACTAATTGGAAACTAAATAATCTTATTCTAATGATTGAGGATGTCAAACAACAAATCATAGAAACAATCAGTAATTTCATTCAAGAGAATGACAATAATGAGACAACATACCAAACTTATGGGATGCCAAGAAAATGGTTTTTAGTGGAAGTTTTATATCTCTCAAGGCTTATGTGGGAAAAAATAGAGAAAAAGGAGATCAATGAATTGGGGATGCAACTGAAAAAGCCAGAAAAAGAACAAACTCAAAATCCTCAAATACTAAATTAGAAATACTGAAAACCAAAGGAGAGATTAATAAAATTGAAAGTAAGAAAACTATTGAACTAATAATAAATAAAACTAAGAGCTGATTTTATGAAAAAAAAAAAACAATATAATTGATAAGCCTTTAGTCAATTTGATTAAAAGAAAGAAAGAAGCAGAGCCAATATGGCAGAGTTAAAGCAGGAACTTGCTTGAGCTCCCACTCCAACCACCTCCAATACCTGTAATATATGACTCTAAACAAATGTTAAAGCTACAGAACACAGAAAGTGATAGAGAGAAACAAATCTCGGCTGGTCAGGGTCACCTTGGGTCTGGAACCATGTGGCTTGTGCCGGATTATGCTCAGCTCCCAGCATGGTGTGATAGACCCTTCCTGTCTGCCTACTGGGCTTCCTTCAGTGGTAGATTTGTTTCTCTGTCACTTTGTGGGTTCTGTAGTTCTAAAGTTTGTTTAGTGTCATTTGTTACATGTATTGGAAGTGATTGGAGAGGGAGTCTATACCAAGTTTGTGCTTCTACTCCACCATCTTGGCTCTGCACCCTGATTATAATTCTTCTTTACAACTTGACTAATGTTTAACATAAAGGTATATGTAGAATTGTGTCAACAATGCAATATTCACAATGCCTATGGTAACTATAAATATTCTCATATGGTTATTAATCACAAAATATACCAGGTTCTCTACATGGGGAATAAAGCTAGAACATTTATTCAAATACCAGAAAACTGAGTCCCCAAACCAGAAAGTCAAGGCTGTCACATTAGGTATGAAGTTGGCACCTGTAGTTAATGTAGTAAACACCCACATTCTCAATCCTTCAAAACAGAACAGGCCACCTCAGGCAAAGGTCCTCCTCTCCCCTCTGAAGATGACTGCTCAAGGTCCAGGAAGCATACTCCCAGAAGCTTCCCCCCCCCCCCCCCCCCCCCCCCCCCCCCCCTCCCCCCCCCCCCCGCCCCCCCCCCCCCCCCCCCCCCGGACTCTTGCAGTTCCCATCCCTGGCAGTCCTCAGTAGGAGTCTGTAGCAGCAAGCACACCAAGTGCATCCTCAGGGTTTGCTTCCCCTACAGGTTCTTGGATCTGCTTTGTTAAAGGAAAGCAACTCAAAATGGGTTAACAAGCTTACTTTAATCAGTCAGACATATATCATTTACCTTGTTCAGGGGAAAAAGGTCAGCACCCCAAACTTCAAAATATACAGACAGAATTATCAAGACATTAACAGATCAAGTAGACAGCTTTCCAAACTGTCCAGCCATTACATCCATACCCAGTCAACATCTAGGTTTCCACGTCTGGGTTTTTCAAAGCCGGGGGACTCTCAACAACGGCTTCCCAGAGTTCAGATCAAATCACAGAACACTTCTCAAAGTGAGTCTCCAAAACAAAGCTACACATCAGGGCTTATATAGCCTTCTCCTGGCTCAGAGAATGTAACAACCTTATTGACTCACTGGCCAATCAAGAAGTATCTACTGAAAAACAAGCCTCCCTCCCCAGGCTTCAGGTGCATTTTAGCCTAGGGGCAGGGAAGATCTTCCAAATTTGCATTCCCATTACAGAAATTCTGGCTGACTCAAAAAAGGAGTTCCTGCCTCCTCCTATGCCTCAGCCACTACCACTGCTGCTGCTGCTGCTGCCCCCACCAGGCACTGCACACACTCCAGCTTGGCTTCTACTTCCTCTTGCCCCACCCCTTCCTGTTACATCATCAAATTCAAGGGACATGGAAGATCTTTAAGTCCTTTAACCATAACAAGAACCTATATCGGATTGTATGCCACTATGGTGGGGGAGGGAAGAGGGGGGAGGAAATTTGGAACTAAAAAACTTGAGGAACTGAATGTTGTAAACTAATACTAAATAAATAAATAAAAAGAAATGAAGCAATTACCAAAAAAGAAGAAAAGAGTGTAGGACTGGAAATATAGATATGAGAATCATCTGTATAGAGATAATAATTGAACCCATAGAAATTGGTAAAATTATCAAGTGAGAGAATATTAAAAAAAAAAAAGATTAGTCTTTTCTCTAGACCAGAGCCTTGTGATATATCTGCAGTTAATGGGCATGATATAGATGAAGATTCAACAAAGGAGACAGAGAAGGAATGGTCTACAAGACAATGAAGAATAAAGAGACAATGGTATCATGAAAATTCAGAAGACTATCAAGAAGGGGAAAGTAGTCAAAGTCACATTTTTAAATACTGCAGAAATGATAGAAAGGATAAAGATTGAGAAAATAAGCCATTAGATGGGAGCAATTAAGAGATCTTTAGCGGGTAACTTTGGATCATGTAGCTTCAGTTGAATGATGAGATCAGAAGCCAGGTTGCAAGTGGTATAGAAGAGAATGAGTTGAAAAATAGTCATCAAATGCAGATAACTTTTGGGAGGAATTTAGCTGAGAACAGTGGATAATAACATCAACCCTATTTACTTCACAGGACTATTGTTCAGAGTCAAATGAAGCCATACATGCAAATGGATTTACATTATATTATACAGAAATGTCACCAAAAAGTGAGGTGTTACATCAGTAATAACCTGATTTGCAAAAGCCAAAATCAGCATGGTATAGTAGAAAGAGCACAGGAATTGAATTTAGAAGAATAAATCACACTTTAATGTTTACAATACACTTTCCTAATAACATTGTGATTAGACAGAGTTAGTATTATTGTTTATAATTTGCAGAAACAAAGCAACAAGAGAAAAAAATCCTTTTAGAATTTTTTATAGATACACAGAGCTGTGGCAATATTTTAATGCAGGAATTCTAATTCAAAGCTAAGCACTCTGCCCACCATACCACAATCTCTCATTAAAAAATTGTGTTTTGGTCCTGGCTTTACAACCTTGGATCAGTCATTCAGCCTTTTTGAACCTAAATTTTCTCATCTGTCAAGTAGGAATGAGAACATTTTTTTTTGCAATTTACCCCATATAGTTGTTGTGAGGAAAGCATTTTGAAAATCTTACAGTTTTAAAGGAACATGAATTGACATTATTATTATTATTATTTTATTATTATTCTGCTTTCCTTAACCTTTCTATCTTCAGCTGTAAAATAGAGATGATAATTGTCTCAAGACTTATTGTGAGAAACACATTTTTTAATAAACCTTAAAGTATTTCTGGAGTGTGTTATTGTTACCCTTGATTTTATTATTATTACTTTAGGAAGTAATCTTTATCATCATCTGGTCCAGCTCCCTCATTCATTGCAGCTGAATTGAACAAAGATTGAACTCTTCTATTAAATGCAAGATACTGGTCTTGGCACAGAGGGTAGAGTTAAAAACTAATAATGTTCCCTGCCCTCAAAGTACTCATTTGCTAATAATGGGTTTAACCTGTAAATAGATAACTAAATATGACACAATTTGAGGGTAAAGAGAGAACAACAAATAGGGGGACAAGGAAAATCTTCACATAGGATGTGAAATTTGGAAAGTGGAACTGGAGTCAGATGGTGAAGGACTTTAGATTTTATATTTTAACTAGAGGTAATCGGCATTAAATATTCTTGAGTAGAGTAGTCAAATGGAGAGACCTGTGTGTTTTGAGCAATTATATAAAGAGAGATGTGAAGATTAGGGATAGAAGAAGGATGATTAAAGGAGTAATCCCTGGCAGATACAGAATCAATATGAAATGATGACCTTAATATAAAAGGGGATGACCTTAACAAAGAGAAAGCCTACCTCTTCCTCAGAAACTGATACAAAAGAGATGATGGAGAATGAAACTGAGGAGAAGATAGTGGATAACATGTAGAAGGGAGAAGAAGAGCAAGTTCATGATGAAACTATGAATTAGTTTTAATAGGAACTAATAAGATAGTACTAAAAGCTTCGTCAAAAGATGGTCTGAGTAGTAACTCAGTCTCTCAGTCTCAGGTGGAAGACCTGCTAAATGTCAGTGAAGATCCTCACTTGACTTTGAGAGTTTTCAAATATTAACAGGAAAAAGGACAATGTTAACTTTGATTCCAGTACTTTAGAATGAGTCCCTCTCTCTCTCTGTCTTTCTCTCTTTCTTTCTGTCTCTCTCTCTCTGTCTCTCTGTCTGTATGTCACTCTGTCTCTCTCCATTCAGTTTTAATCAGTCAAAAATAATTTGATAAGAGTTATGTGTTTGGAATTGTGCTAAATGGTGAGGGTACCAATGCAAACAAAAAAGGCAATCTTCATCCTCAAGATACTTACATTCTTATAGGGAAAGACAACACACAAAAGGAAGATGAAAAGAGAGGGAGAGGTGGAGGAGAGGGGAATGCTGGAGAAGTCCAGAGAAGTATGGCCTCACATGAAAGGAAGAGATGACTGGCTTGGACACCCTCTTTAAATGGAGAAACTAGGAGGAACCCTTTTCATGGCAAGCACAGAAGTAGTTCACACCTTGTTTCAGCTATTGAATTAATACCTTGTTTCAGTTCAAGCTTCTTTTGAGCCTATCAAGTCTGTTAAGAAACAGAATGTGTGAACCCCACAACTTGTGAACCCTAGAACTCATGAACTCCTACAATAGGAAGGGGAGGAGCTAATGACCATATATAAGGAGAGGCCCAGGCTAGAGACAGTAGAACTGAGAAGAGAACTCTTGTGGTGGCAGAGTCAAGAAGAAGAAAACTTGGGTATCCCAGCACTCTGTCTGTTCTGTCTGTGTTGATGTTTGTTTGTGATACTTTGTACAGAAGCCCTGAAACCTTACTGGAAGCCCTGGAAGAGGATTTGCTGGTTGTATGTTTACAGAAGTCCTAGAAGAGGGTTTTGGAGGTCCTGGTACTTTATTGATGATTTGTGCTGATGTCTTGGATCTTGTTTATGGGTCTGTGTTTATTTCTATGTTGATGATTTGTGTTGAGTTCCCAGACCTTGTTGGTGGGTCTGAGTTGATTTCATAGGCAGATAGTGAATTGATGACAGTGTCGGCAATGTGTATGAATATTATTGTGGTTCTGTCAAGCTTTGTTTTCCCAGAAACAGGAACTGTGAAGGACTTGAGGTGGCCTGGACACTGAACTTCAATATGGAATGGGAACTGGACAAAGAACTGGAGAAGGAGTTGGACAAGGAACTGGGAGCTGCCTGCCTTCGAACCCATGTGACAGTTGGAGCTGGGACCATGGAGGCTGAGAACCAGCCTCCAGTCAAACTGAAAGAAGACTTTACTTGGATACTGTTTACTGACTGGGAAGATTATGATTTACTGTGACCTAGGGGTGGAGAACTTTGACCTTTATACTTTGTGATTGAATTAAGGATTATGTGATTGACTAAATGAATGTGCTTTGTTGAAAACTATGAGACCACTTTGGTAAAAACTTTGTGGCCATTTTAGTGATAAGTTTTTGAGTTGTGACATGGTGAATGCTGTATTTTGATTTTCTGTGATAAGTTGTAACATTGTGAATGCTGTATCTTGATTTTTTATGAATGTTTTGCTCTGATTTGTTATTGAATAAATAGAGAGCTCACTATACTTTGTAACCTTGAAAGCAGTCCTCTGGAAAGCTGCTCATGTGTGGCTTTACAACCCTTTACCTTCTAATCAGAGGGAAGTGTCCAAGGAGATGAGGTGACCAAAGAAGGGGGAGTAATCAATTATCTCCAGATGTAGCCCGCCCCACTTTTGAAAAACTAATTATCACATTTTCTTTCTTTTCCAGTCTACATTGCCCTCTTTGCAATCACTACCCCAGTGTTGCTGGTACTGTCCTCTGGGTCCAAGAAGAAATTTATTTTCTCCCACAGATGATGGTTCTGCAAATATATGAAGAAAGCTATCATACCTCCCCTAAGTCTTCTCTTACTCTTATTCCAGCCCTAGTTCCTTCAACAGATCCTTACCAGCAATGTTCACCATCATTTGGATAATCTTTGGCTTACCAAAGTCATTCTAAATTTTGATCTCCCCAAACTTAGCATCATAGTCAACAATACAATCACCCACCTTATGCTGGACGCTATTTTGAACAATGCTAGTACCTTCCTTCTGAGATTTCTTTCAATTTATCCTGTACAAGTCTTGTTTGTACAATGTCATTTGTATGTTTTTTCTCCTATTCAATTGTGAACTTCTTGAGAAAAAGAATTTTTTTTTTGTAAGTTCAGTTTTTTTTAACTTTATCGATTAAGTTTATTTAGAGAAAACCAAAGAAAACAACCTGGAAAAAATACCACCAAATCCCACAGCCCAAAGGATGGAGATTTTACATCATAAAATATCTCCCACATAGTAAGGCTACGGATTACAAATCATTTTCCTAGAAGATATCTTTGTACAAATTTTACATGTCTTCAGGTACTGGAAGCAATCAGTCCTTGTACTTGGTCTAACAGAGGGAACAAGAATGGAAGTGGAGGGGCAGCTAGGTGTCGAAGTGAGTAAAAGTGCCGGCCCGGAGTCGGGAGGATCCGCATTGGTTTTGGCCTCAGATACTTAACCCCCCCCCCTCCACACACACACACACACAAACTGGCCATGTAATCTTGAGCAAGTTACTTAACCGCAATTACTTAAAAAAAAAAGAATGGAAGTGGATAGAACAGCTTCTTGGATACAACTATTTGGAAGGAGAGTAGAAAGGAAGAGGCAAACCCTACCTTATCAACACTTATGGCAAATGGGTTGTAACTGCTTAAATCTGGATATGCCTTCTAAATTTCCACTTCCTAGCCAATAGCCAATCCATGCCAATTACTTGTATTTAGTAATTTATTCAATTTGTGTACCTTTTATTTCCACCTTATAAAATGATTCAATATACCCACTGCTGCAGTTACATGAATACCAGCTCACTGACCTGGCTGGTAACTCCAGCTCTATATAGAGTGACTGCCACCTAGTAAGTGCTCAATGAATGCTTGTTGACGTGATGTAGTATGTGGACATGAAAGAAGTTATGATATGGAAGGAACTTTAGATTGCAGCTGTTTCTATCCCATTTAACAGAGGAGGAAATGAAGGCTCAGGGTAATAGAGAATATGCACAAGATTACTCAGAAAATTACTGGTGGAGTCAGGACTAGAACCAATTTCTGATTCATTCAAGTCCTGAGATCATTCTCCTACATAAGCCATGACAGAAAGCTTGTCTGTATGGAGTTGTTCTCTTTTAACTCTTTATGGTTCTATTTTGTTTCCTTTTATCAAGATAGTTTGTCTCTTCTGGGGCCCTCTGAATTGCCATTAAGCATTACATTGGCCAAAGGAGTGAGTCATTCCACTGGAGCTGCCAAGGGATTATTCAAATCCAATACTTTCTGTTTCAATAAATTACCTTTAATTGAGGGCTCACTGGGTATAAACTGATGCCCAAATGTGGGGGAAAAATTCCCCAAGGACAATTAGGAAGTAGCCTTGGCACACTATGGAAACCTTCTTGGATAATCAACTGTGGTCTTTGGAGATAGCCAGTTGAAAACAGGATAAATGGCATATTTCATTGTATTCAATCCAAGTATCATGGTACCCAAACAGCTTTAGAGAACACTGAAGAGAGTCATAAGAGTAAAGAATGTTAATATTAAGCACATGATATTAGAGCCGTAAGGGGCTTTATAGTCAGAAAACTACAGTATGTTAAAGCTGGAAAGACCTTAGAGACCACAAATTCATAGAATTTTAGAGTTGGAAGGGACTTAAGTGAGTTTCAAAGTGATAATTCATCAGCAGCAGGACCAAAGGGTACTTGTGGTTTTAACTGTTAAACTTTCTGAAAAATCAAAAGCTTTTTGTTTCTTTATGAGAAGCACAGTGCATGTGCTTACTTCCTAGTTCTCTGCTTATTGTATCAACTGAAATGTAACATTATATATCTAAAAGGAAAAATGGCAATTATTCAGTAATGATAATAAGCAACAATAACTATGAGATAAGATGCAACCTCGTTCCAGAGTTTAAAGGAGAAAATGTGTCTATGCCTTCTTAGCTTATTATAGTTAACAGATGAAAGCTTTTTTTTTTTTTTGGTTCACAGAACCTGTACTCCTTCATTCCCCAAATAGTAACAAGCAGTGGGGTGACAATGGAAATGGGGATCAGTGGGAGGTGGGGAAATAGCTAAGAATAATTCAGGTGATGTGTACATTTGTTCCATCTTTTCAGTTGTATTTTAATCACCTTGCCTCCTGCACCTAGATGCTAAAAAGAGAATACCTTCTTCCCATGATCTCAGAGAGAAAAAATAATAATAATAATAAATCAGCAATGTGATTTTATTTTCTTCTTTCCCTGAAGAAAGAGAATGGAAAGGGGAAAAAGATTCCTTCACATAAACAAGAAATAAGGGATGTCGAGGTGAAGATAGGCAGGGATGGAATGTTAATAATGTGAGGCAAGACACTCTGGAGAATACAGTCATCCCTCTTTTGATTGAAGCCGAGGTGCCAGAGGTGGTTTGTTATGGCTTTCTCTCTTAGCAGTAATGAAAGAGAGAGATAAAAATATATATATACATTAGTAGGAGCAACAACCGGAATACATTAATGAAGAAGAGGTGATTGACCTAAGAAGTATAATAGGTAGATAGTCATGTGTGTGTGTATGGGTGTATATGTGTATATGTGTATTTTGCAGTGTTTTTTCCCTAAAAGCGGCTAGATTTTAATAGCCAAGGAAAATGCTATTTAGTTGAAATCATATGCAAAACCTGCATGCCCTTAAATGTTTGATTTATGCTATCCTATATGTCATGGATGCCTATGATGTTGGTGCAAGGGATCTTGCATCATGTAGCTGTTGCCACCTATCTAACTTTCTCCCAAAATAGCCCAAACTGCAGATCTAGTTGTACAAACCACCTGATAGTGATTTAGAAACATTGCCTTTATGAACAATTAAAACATAATAAGCAATCAGTACCTTCCTTCTCCTCTCCTTCCTCCTCCTCTCCTTCCCTCAGTAAAAGTTTATACAAAGAAAACAAATAATTAATTTTATTATTTGGAATGTTTACCTTTCTCTTACTTTAAATCTGAAATGCTTTTTCTAGTCCCCTTCTTTACAAAACCAACTGAAAATGGGCATCTGTTTTTTTCTCCTTTTACCAGGAATGAGGAAATCCACAAGGGTGAAAATTGCCTTGTTACAAGTTAGGCACAAGAATCATAAAATGTTCTACCTTGGATGACTTTAAATATCACCCAGATCACCATCTTTGTTTTACAGATGATGAAATTAAGGGTCACAGAATCAGATGGCTTGCCTAGGACCATACAGGTAAGAAACAGAAGAGATTTGAACCTAGGTCCTCTGATGGTAAATTTAGCGCCTCATGTTTCACAATGCTGTTTCTAATCAATACAGATGATCTAGAGTTAACATGGAAAGTTTTAGTTTCACAGACTTACAGAATCAGAATTTAAGAATCAGAGCCTCTGGTTTAACCTATATTCAACCAGAAATTCCCTCTACAATATTTCTAAAAGGTTATGATACAGCCTTTAAGTTGTCATTTTCTTGAGAGGGAATAATGATTCCTGGGGAAGTTGATTCCCCCTTTTTTTTTTCAAATGCTTTATTAACTTCTGATTTACATAATTCATTTCCGCCAGATTTTGAGTTACAAATTTCTCCCCGTTTTTCCCCTCCCTCTCCCCAAGTAGCAGTCCCACAGGATACCCCCTCCTCCAATCTGCTCTCTCCCATATTTTCTCCCAAACACCTTTGGACTTTTCCAGTGGATCTCTATGCCCCAGTTCCTGTATATCTCATTTCCCAATTACATGTAAAATAGTATTGATAATAGTATATATACATATTTGAATATTTGATTTTAAAACTTTGAATTCCACATTCATTCCCTTCCTCCCTTGTCACCCATCCTTACTGGGAATATAAGAAATTAATTATAGGATGTACATGAGTGGCTAATGCAAAACAATGACATAGTAGATATATTGTAAAAGACTGACTATATTTCCATCCCTCCTATCCCACCTCCCACTTGTTCTATTCTCTACTTTAATCCCATCCCTTATCAAAAGTGGGTGCTTCCAACTTCCCTCCCCCCAAGCCTGCCCTCTCTTCCATGATCCCCCCTCTCATCCCCTTATACCCCTACTCTCCTGGAGGGTGAGATACCCTATTTAGTGGGTATTTCATTCCCTCCTCAAGCCAGATTCAATGGGAATAAGGTTGACCCATTCCCTTTTGCCTTCTTATTCTTCTCCTCCGTTGTAACCATTTTCCCTTGCCTCTTCTGTATGAGATAGTTTACCCCATTCTTTCTCTCCCCTTCTCCTCTTATTATATTCCTCTCTCACCTCTTAATTTCACCTTTTAAGTATCATCCCATACTGTTAAATTGGTCTTGTGCCCTCTATCTATGTATACCTGTAAACATTCAAAAAATGTAAACATAAATACATTCACGTATGTATTCATATGCCCATATACACTCATATATATATATTCCCTTCAACTACTGAGAAAAGTTTCATAAGTTACAATTATTGTTTTTCCATGTAGGAATGTTAATAGTTCAACTTTGATAAGTTCCTTATGATTTCATTTCCCTGTTTACTTTCTCATGCTTCTCTTGCTTCTTGTATCGAAATGTCAAATTTTCTGTTCAACTCTGGTTTTTTCAGCAAGAATGCTTGAAAGTCCTCTATTCCACTGAATGAATATATTTTACCTTGAAACATGATACTCAGTTTTGCTGAGTAGGTGACTCTTGGTTTTAATCCCAGCTCCTTTGACCTCTGGAATATCACATTCCAAGTCCTTTGATCCCTCAGTGTAGAAGCTGCCAGATGCTGGGTTATCCTGATTGTGTTTCCACAATATTCACATTTTTTCTTCCTGGCTGCTTGCAATATTCTCTCCTTAATCTGGAAATTCTGGAACCTGGCTATAATATTCCTAGGAGTGTTCTTTTTGGGATCTTTTTCAGCAGGTGATCAGTGGATTCTTTCAACCTCTATTTTGTCCTCTGATTCTAAAACATCACAGCAGTTTTCCTTGCGAACTTCCTGCTGGATGATTTCTAGGTTCTTACTTTGATCATGGCTTTCAGGTAGTCCAATAATTTTTAAATTCTCTCTCCTGGATTTATTTTCCAGGTGAGTGGTTTTTCCCATGAGATATTTCACATTGCCTTCTATTCTTTTATTTGTTTGTGTCTGTTTAACAGCATTTTGATTTCTCTTAAAGTCATTAGCTTCCATTTGCTCCAGTCTAATTCTGAAGCCATGATTTTCCTCATTGAGCTTTTGAGATTCTTTTTCCATCTGGCAAATTTGGCTTCTTAAGGCATTCTTCTCCTCATTGCCTTTTTGAGCTTCTTTTGCCATTTGAATCAGTCTGTTTTTTAAAGTGTTGTTTTCCTCAGTCAGGCTGTTGACTCACATTTCATAATTTTCTTGCATTGTTCTCATTTCTCTTGCCAGTTTTTCCTCCACTTCTCTTATCTGCTTCTTAAGGTCCTCTATGGCCTGTAATCAGCTCATATTTTCCTTTGAAGCTTTTGGTGCAGGAGTTCTGACTTCACTGTCTTCCTCCTGTTCCATGCTTTCCTCCTTTTTGTCCCCAAAATAGGAGTGTAATGTTGGAATCTTCTGTCTGCTTTCTTTCCTTTGCCTGGTCATGTCGCTCCTCAGTCACTTGACACCTGGGCTTTTTGCCACAGTAGTACTCTGTCACCAGACAGGGGAGCTTTTGTCCCAAACGCTGGGGTTTTCTCAGCTGCCGGAGGTATTAGATGGGTACCCTCTCTGAGGTCTCCACTCACTCTGGCAAGCTGGACATACACCCCAGGACCTCCACCCTAGACTGCAATCCAGATCCAAGCAGGTTAAAGCAAGAGCGATTACCCCTCAGACTGGTGCTTGGTCCCCCTACACTCTGCAGGCCATGAGCTGAAGCTGCCACGTGGTGCTGGCTGGCTGTGCTGGGGTCACAGCAGCTTCTCGCCCTGGGGGCAAAAGCCACGCACTCCCACTTACTGGTCCCAAAGTCCATACTGCACTGACCTCTCACTTTGTCCTTTGCATCTGTGTGTTGATAAATCTGGAAAGGGCCACAGTTGCTGCTTATCTGGAGTCCCTCTGGCTAGCAGCTGGTCAGGCCCGCCCTGGGGCTAAAGCCTTGGTGTGGGGCTGGGCTCGGCTCCCAGAACACTGCGCTGGCCAATTCCTGCAGGCCTGCTGGGCTGTCCTCAGCAGGGGTTAGCTTCTCTGTGTCATTTTGTTGGTTCTGCAGCTCCAAAGTTAGTTTAGAGTCCCCTTTTTACATGGACTGGGGAAGGTGCAAGCTGGAGTAGGGGAGGTCCTGCTTCTACTCTGCCGCCTTGGCTTCCATTCCCGTTTTTTTTAATGGCTCTAATCATTAGGAAGTTATTTTTGTTTTGTTAAAGAATGCCTAAATATTCCTCTCTCTAACTTTAACACACTGTTCAAATTAATGAATAATATTCATCTAGATTTGGTTTACTTTGATCATTGTACCTTTCTCTGTCAGAAAGGGACAAATTGGGTAAAGAGTCTTTTAGGATTATTTCCTGACCACATATACCACTAAGAATGGTTAGTGAGAAAAGGGAGCAACATATAGACATCCTGCCTGTGAGTTTGGAATAATAACTCCTGTCTTCAAAGAATAGTATCTTGATAGGATGTCAAGGTAAGAAATAGAAGGAAATCTCACTAACATTTTGTTCTGTATTGGTGTAAATATGTTAGTAAATGGTATTTTTATTTTCCACAAACAAAATCTGGATTTCTCTGTTTCTTTTTATACTACACAAATCTAATTATCATCTTTGAATCTACAGTATGACAGGCATAGATAGGAGGCCAGAATCTGGAAGCAATATAGAACATGTTTTGACACTGAAGCAGTTACACCTGGATATTAGCCTCTTTAGAGCCTCAGGGACATATGGCTCCCATCCAAGGGGCCAGCACCTGTATACCTCCATGGTCTGGATAGCTGCCATATGTCTTCACTTTCCCTTAATATATTGGACCACACAATCATTATTGTGAGAAACATTGATGTATACAGTGTACTCTATTATTGCTGTGAGGACATGGGTATTGGTGGGGAGTTGGAAAAGGGAGAAAAATTGATAGGAGTCTAAATAGCCTATGTTACCTTTCACTGATGATATTATTAAACCTTTTCTGTTTTTCTATAATAGAAAATGATATCTAAAGATTCTTTCCTGCTTTCTTACACACTATGAGAGTTGGAAGGACTTTTAGAATATTAGAACTGGAAGTGATTTTGGGATGCAAAACATAGAATGTCAAAGGTAAAAGCAGAGAGATGCCATCTAGTCCAATATCTATGCTCAATTTGCATATGAGAAAACAGACCTGGAGAGGTTAAGCCACTAAAGGCCTCTTGTCACAAGCTTACAAGTGTCAGAACCAGAACTTGAACCCTAGTTTTCTAATTCCATTTCCAGTGCTCTTTCTACTATACTATCTTACAGAAAACAGTTACCAAACAATCCAACCAGAAGGAAGATGGGGAAGGGAAAAAGCCAAGTGGTTAGGTATGTGTATGACCGTGAAGATGGTAGGAAATGGCAGGTTGTTATTGTAGTTGTTTTTTTTTTTTTTTCAGAGACCCAAAACAACACTAATATTTATCAAATAAATGTGCTTACCAGAATAAAAATAAAACCAGGAATATGAAAGTTAGGCTAAGGAAGTCCTTCAACTATTTCAGGGATTTTTCTGATGAAGGAAAAATGTTAGAATCTCACTTTTTCTTCTTATTACATGTAAACCTTGGATAAACTCTTTTACCTCTCTAGACTTCAGTTTCTTTCACTGTTGAAATGACAGGTTTGAAACTAGTGCTTACTATATGTCAGGCTCTGTGCTAAATGTTGAAGATACAAATTAGAAAAAAAAAGAAAGGGAGCCTGCTGCCCTCAAGGAGTTTATAATCTAATGGCCTAAGAAAACACACAAAAGGAAGCTAAAAATCAGGAGTGTGGGAAGAATGGGAGGGTAGAGATACTGGGTGAGAGAGGTCCCAGAGTAGTATAGTCAGGTGAGAAATTAGAAGATATTCCTAGATCATGATATAATTTCAAGAATTTCAATCCCAGCTACAAAACTCATTCTTCTTTATCATTTGTGAAGAACACTAGTGTCAAATATAAGAAATTGGCATACAAAGAAACCCACTGGTGTTTCAAAAGAGGAGTTGGAAGATAGAAGTTTGGAATCCTGCTCTTCCACTATCTATTTGTCCTTAAGGAATTTACTTCCTTCTCCCAGTTCTGATTTACTCATGGCTTGGGAATGACAATAATTCCTGTTTTTACCCATTTACCCATATCATTGGGAATGATAATAATTCCTGTTTTGCTATACTCACAAAGTTGTTTTGAGGCTTACACGGGAAACTTGTATAAAACTTGTTTGCAGGGAGGCAAGATAGCACAGTGAGTAAGAGCACCAGCCCCTGAGTCGGGATGACCTGGGATCGAATCCGGGCTCAGATACTTAGCACCACACCCAGAAATAACTGGTCGTGTAACCTTGAGCAAGTTACTTAACCCCAATTGCTTTTAAAAAAAAAGTTGTTTGCAACTTGTGAACTGTGTAACAGCTATTATAGTGATTATTATTTCTCCTCATATTTGGTGCTTTATAGGCCCCTAAGAACTTAAGGGATTTGATCTTTATAAAACCATAAAGTGATATATAAATGTGAACTGTTATTATTAAAATGAGAATTTGGAAATCTTGGTCTACATTTTGTACAGATGTAAATGAGGCATTTGTTGATCATTTCATTTTTCGTACAAGGTAAGAAAATCCATTTAAATGTATTATAGAAGAAAGAGGACTAGTTGTTGTTGTTTGTCCTTCATTCTTAAAGAAGACCATGATATCAGGTGGATTTAAGTGAGGCAGGGCTGTACAAAGTCATCATCTAATGATTAATGTGATATCTTAGTATACCTTCTTCCAACCTTCCCAGTGCTCTTACACTTATATGATCTCTATATAATCTATGATTCATCTATATTTACCTGCTTGCTAGTACTAGTATAATAAGCTCCATTTCCCAAATCTGCCTTTTCATTAACTATTCCCCCATTCTTGGCATAGTCTCTCTCTTCACCACAACCTCCTGGTTTCTGTCAAGACTAAGCTAAAATTCCATCTTATGAAGGAATCTTCCTGCATCACCCTCCATCTACTCTATTGCTAGTTAATGCCCTTCTTCTCAGATTACTTTCTATTTACATTCCACGTATCTTGTATGTACAGTTATTTGTATTGCTTCCTCCATTAAAATGTGACCTCCTTGAGGGCAGGGACCATTATTTTGTTCTTTTTGTACCTAGAGCATAGTAAGAACTGCAAAAATGCTTGTTGACTGATTTCCTGTTTGAATAGATGCATTTTTAAAACATTAATTAAGGACTTACTATGTGCTAAATATTGGACTAAGTGTCAGGGATTCAAATACAAAAAAAAAAGAACATGTCTTCCTGAAAGGAACTTATATGGGAGGGGGGGGTATGTGTGGTAAAGAAGGGAAACTTTGTTGGAAAAGTCCTGAGTTTGTAAAGTAGGGATACAGCAGAGTATATTTATAGACCCTGTCTAGGAACAGTGGCAGAGTTTACTTTATTGTGGTAACAAAGAGGTTAGAGGGATGAAATTGTATGGGGATCATTTCACTGTTTAGAAGCTGGTCCGAGGGTGAAAAGTAAAGTGTATTGTGGCTGGGACTTTCCTAATCTATTAGGGAAGAAGACAAAATAATTAATCAGGACTCTGGGGTTACAGTGACAAAATTCTAGAAATCAGCAGATAATAACAGTTTTCAAGCTAGAAGGGACATGGGGAACCATTTAGTTCAACTCCATTTTACAGGTTAGCAAAATGAAGTCCAGGGACTTTAAGTGACCAGCTAGTAAATATCAGAACTAAGATTCAAACCCAGGCACTCTGACTTTAAATTCATTGATCTTACCACTATACTGTTTTTAAGATTAAAGGACTGATCAAAAGGCTATAAAACTGGGCATACCTTTTGACTCAAAATCCCAAAGAAATCAAAGGAAAAAGAAAATGACCTCATCATAAAAGCAATATTTATAACAACTTTTTTTGTGGTGTCATAGAATTGGAAATTGAACAGATACCCAATAATTTGTAATGGCTAAACAAGTTGTGGTGTATGATTATAGTCCAATACTATTGTATAACATGAAATGATGAGGGAAATAGTTTCAGAAAAACCTGGGAAGGCTTACGTGAACTGATTCAAAGTGAAGGGACTAGAACCAGGAGATAAATGTACAGAAATATTGTAACAATGCTCAATTGTGAAAGTCAGCTATTCTGATCAATACAATGATCTAAGACAATTCCAAAGAACTCCTGATGAAAAATGGTATCTCTCTCCACAGAAAGAACTGATGAACTCTGAGTTCAGACTGAAGTATACTTTTTCACTTATTTCTTGTTGCTTTTCTTTTTGCAGTGTGGCAAATATAGAAATATTTTTTGCATGATGTCACATGGATGATTGGTATCACATTGCTTGGCTTCTCTATAGGTGGGGGAGGGGTGAGAAAAAAGGAAAGAACTCAAAATTCAAATTAAAAAAATGTTTTAAATAAATAAATAATTTATTTGTAAAAAGCTAAAACTGTTAAAACCTTTGATGCATGATCTCTGGTGTGTGAATCAAAGCAGCTATCAAAGCTATCAAGGAGCAGACTGGAGAGAAGAGAATATCATAAAGCATGCTTGGAGGGCAGCTAGGTCGCCCTGGAGTCCGGAGGACCTGAGCTCAAATCTGACCTCAGACACTTGACACACTAGGTGTGTGACCTTGGGCAAGTCACTTAACCCCAATTGCCTTGCTTTCCTCCCCTCAAAAAAAAAATAAAGCATGGTTAGGGTTTCCTGAAATAGTGGTCCAATAGAAGTAATTAGTCATCAATCAGGACAGTGATGTTTAGTTCAAATTAAGTTGATATTAATAGATTTAATGCTGGCAGAACCATAGCAGGTTTAAACTATATCCCTAGAAGATACGCCATTTTTGTTCTTGAGATTATTGGGTTCATGACAGGTTTTAAATTGAGAATGATTTTCTATATGGATACCAAATACTCTAATATTCTCATTGGGCTTGGATTAATATATATATATGCATATATATATAGATATATGTATATATTTGTAATACAAGACCAAATCATGAGTGCAGAACTGAAGGAAAGGTTTCATGCTAAGTAGATAAAGGTGGTATACAAGTTACAGTGCTTCAGTGGTTTATTTAATAATCACTGAGTCAATACCAGTGTTCACTATACCCCATTTTGCATCTCAGCAAATATATTGCTTTCTTCTAAGTTTATGGAATTTTCAAGTTATGCAGCTATGATTTCTTCATATAAAATACTTAAACACATAATTGGCCTAAATTGGAGGGATTTTTGATGTTGTAATATTTCAATAATAAATATGAAATGCTTTCTGATAAGAAAGATAGAATCAAGCTTTCATCAGAGAGGAAGGTGGTAAAGTCATTTACTAGAAATTTCTATACCACTGTAAAACCCTTGAATGAATAATTATGGATCTTATTGTGATATGAATTTCCAAGGTTTTGAAAAAATCTAGAGTTTATATCAAATGCCTTCTGTCATTCATTATATTAATGTTATTAAAGTTCTCTGTTTTTGATTTAACTTAGCTTGTACTTTCAATGCCTTACAATTATTGTGAATATATAGTTGACCAGACGTTTCCCACACCTTTTATCTTCAGAAAATTTCTCCACCGTATTCCTTTGTTTTTTTAGCTTCTGTAGTATAATTCTTGATTGACATTGTATTATTTAATTTGCCTTTGCTGTTTCTTTGACTCCTTGTATCATATCAAAAAATTGCTAATATACTTATATTATATGCCTTTCTTTCCCATTGCATTTAGTAATAATAGCTAGCATTGTGCTCTAAGGTTAGCAAAGGTCTTTAGAAATATGATATATGATCCTCAAAAGAACCCTAGGAGATAGGTGCTATTATTATCCCCATTTTACAGGCAAGAAAACTAGGCAGAGGTTAAATGACTTGCAAAGGTCACATAGGTAGTAAGAGTTTGAGGTAGGATTTGAACTCAGGTCTTCCTACTTCTACATTGAACACTCATTCCACTGTGCTACCTAGCTGCTTTTAATTGGATAACCTGGTGTTTAACATTTGCTGCTGCATGTGTGGGTTAGATATCCTTTGTGTCTTGCAATGTCTTTCTGCCATGGCAGTATTTAACTTTTGTCCTTAAGAGCGTTCTTAAGTAGCTTCCCTTTCTTCTGGTTGTTGTCATAGCAATAGTCACAGCATAGACGGTTTTCTGAGGTTCCCAAAATGTGTTTTACAATTTCAATCAAACATTATGTTTGTTCATGATAGACTTAGTAAATAACCAGCTGCAATGAAGTACTGTTTTAGCAAATTGTACAGTGGAGAGAATACTGGACCTGAAATCAGGAAGACCTAAGATGAAAGCCATCCTAAGAAATGTACTATTAAATGGTATGAACTTAAGTATCTTAACCTCTTTGCCTCAGTTTCCTCAACTGTAAAATAAGGGTAATAAAAATACCTGTCTCCCTTGGTTATTGTGAAGATCAAGCAAGTTACTATTTATAAATAAATGCTAGTTATTATTGTTTCAATAGTAATTATTCAACATTAATTATCATCATCATTAATATAATCATGATCATTATCATAACCATAATCATCATCATTATTAGTTGATTCATGACAAGAAACTTAGTAGGCATCTTTTGAAATTTAATTTTAAATAAATCCATCTTCAAATTATTTCAGATATTAGCATTATTTTCACCACTCATTACATTATTCAGTCATACTTCTGAAGTTTGTACTGAGCAGAGAAGCACAGATTTTCTAGGTTTTCAGGTGATTTAACCAATCCTTCTTTAAATTTAAAGAATTCTGCTATTTCTGCCCTCACTGCACCTAATCTGAATGGCATGAAGTGATTTTTTTTTTTAAGCAACCGGGGTTAAGTAACTTGCTCAAGGTTATATGGCCAGTTATTTCTGGGTGTGATGCTGAGTATCTGAGCCCGGGATTCGATCTCCAGGTCATCTTGACACTGGAGTTGGTGCTCTTACTAGCTGAGCCACCTGGCTGCCCCTTGAAGTGATTTCTTTTGATTATCCTCCATTGATCTACAACGTATCTTGGAGATGAGAATAGTATTAACTCCAAACAGTATCCGATCCTTGTCTCCAACTGGGAAATTATTTTTTTCCATTTTTGTTCTGTTGGAGTATTGCTACATAAAACCATTAATTATTGTCAGTCCATTTCATACACACACGGTATTGATGCACCATTTGGTGCCAGAGCATTGCTAGCAGATAGAATATTGGCATTTCATATTTATTCCAGTCTAACTGGTCATCTTATGGTACCAGAACACAAAGGTGTATGTACTCATTGCTTCATGAAACTGATCATCATGATGGTTCTGAATAGGGCCAGCTTGTAACTTTATGCCACCTTATCTCTTTCTTATATCCGTAGGAAGGAGTTTGATTTCACTCGGCACAGGTGCTAACAAAATCAATAGTATTACCAGAGTCCAGTTGGTCAGAATTTCACAGTTCCTTTCAGGCCTTTGCAGCTACCATAGCAGTTTGGGGGCATGCAGAATTTATGTTGCATATTACCTTGAATGTCATTTCAACTTCCCTTCCCCTATGACATAGAAAATGAGTTTGTTTTTTGATTGATTTATTTTTAGTATTATTTTTATCATTATAATATCACCCTCGTCATTATGAGTCAGCTAGAATGATGATGATAAGGGTGCTGGACTTGCAGTTAGGAAGACATGAGTTCAACTCCAGGCTCAGACATTTGCTAGCTATTTGACTCTGGGCAAGTCACTTAACCTTCCCTTGCCTTTATAATCTTATCTGTAAAATGGGGATTAATAATAGCATCTAGCACCTGGGGTTGTTATGAAGATCAAATGAAAAATAAAATTTTAGATTTTTAAAACCTACATAAAAACAATTATTATTAAAAATAAAATGAGAGCAATGATGAGAGAGCTTCTTTAGAGTAAAATTGCTGGTATCACTTTTTTGAAGGAATGAAACATTGTACCTTTTTAAAACGAAGCCTTGTGATAAAATGAAAACTGGTTGAGTGTATGTGGAAAAAAAGACTGGAAATATGAGGTTGAATCTTAACTCATCTGCTTAATAAGTGCATATCCCTGAGCAAATGTCCTCATCTGAAAATAGGAATAAAAATACTTGCGCTTACCAATGTCATAGGGTTTTTATGAAGAAAGTGTTTGGTAAAATTTATGGTGTTATAGAAATGTGGGATATTATTAGACACCTATGGCTTGCTATTTTTTAACACAGTCATTAATTCAATCCAGTGAATCAATATATTCTGATTTCTTCAGACTAAGATGCTGAGATTTGTATTTTTATTTTTAAAAGATGGTACTATCTCTCTCTTTTTTTAAGCAATCAGGGTTAAGTAACTTGCTCAAGGTTACACGGCCAGTGATTTCTGGGTGTGGTGCTGAGTATCTGAGCCCGGATTTGATCCAGGTCATCCCGACACTGGAACCTGTGCTCTTACTCGCTGAGCCACCTGGCCACCCCTGTACTATCTCTTTTTAGAGGAAGAAAATAAATAAGAAAAAAGGACAGTAGAGAGAAAAGGAAGTAATGAAGAAAGAAAGAAAGAAGAGGGAAGGAAGGAAAGAAGGAAGAAAAATGGAAGAAAAGGAAATAAAGAAAAAGAAAGGGAAAGAAAAAGAACGAATGAAAAGAAGAAAAATCTGTCTCTTCAAACCATATCCCAGGCTGCCAAGAGAGTATGAAGCCTTTTTTGTAATCAGTGCATATTTCTTTTTGTGTAAAAATAACAGAAGTTGATAGAACTAGCCACTGGATTTGTAAAGAACCCATTTCATGTGTCAGAATAGTTGTGCCTACCCTAGATGAAATGTCAAAAGCAGGCAGATATCTCAATGTGAAATGACCTTAAGCAAAACCCAACATCTCCAAAGATGACCTTTTTTCCATCAAGAAACATTAAAATTACAACCATATTCATGTTCTAGTTTCAAAAACAATCTGTATTTCTCTTTTTGTACTTCTCTCTCTTGGCATACCACATATCTTAAATAGAGAAATCTGAGTGGAATGCAGCTACAGTGAATTGATTAATTTTAATCTACACGTACAGACCCCCAAACACACACACATAGAATTTCTTTCAATTTCTCAAGAAGTCTATTTGGAGTCTATTCTGTTGCTAATTTTTATGAATGCTTTACTCTGGTAATCATTTATCTAGACATACAAAGATCCTTCTTCATAATGGCCCCTCAGTTTGGTGATAACAGCAGCATTCTCTCATCTTACTGATAATAAAACTGTGGCTGCAAGAAGAAAACTGGTAACATAAAGTAATTGAGAGAGTAGGCCAGGTACATGGTTCAATTAATAGAATGCCAGGTCTGAAGTCAGGAAGACCTGAGTTCAAATGGTCTCAGATTCTTACTAATTGTATGACCCTCTGCAAGTCACTTAATCCTGTTTGCCTCAGTTTCCTCATCTATAAAATGAGCTGGAGAAGGAAATAGAACACCGCAATCTCTAACATGAAAATCTCAAATAGGTCCACAAAGAGTAAAACACATTTAAAAATGACTAAACATGAACAAATGTAAAGAGGAATGAAATGAAATTAAAATCAGTGAACTTAGGTTTGAATCAGCTTCAGTTATTCTCTGATCTTGACCTTGTTGCTTTATATCTTTGAAAATGTGCTTTTCTATAAAATAAGGAGATTGGACTAAATGGTATCTAAGCTTATTTTTTAGCTACACACATTTTGATCACATGATTTGCCTCTGAATGAAACTGGGTTTATATATTAGGCAAAGGCAAAGTTCAACATAAAAAAATAAAATAGCAAGGACAGGTTTCTCTAAAGATTTATTGTTTTCAAATGTGCTTTCCTAACAATGAGTGCCAAATAAATAATAGTGCAAATGTTACAATATTGATATTTTGGCAATAGGAAAATGATACCCAGAAAGGTACAGTTAAGAAATGTCAAACTTTAAGCATGAATGCAGATCTTAGCACAAGGAAGCTAGGTGGTGCAGTAGATAGAGCACTGGTTCTAGAGTTAAAAAGACCTGAGTGCAAATCTGGCCCTAAATGCTTCCTAGTTGTGCAAGTCACTTAAACTGCACCTGCCCCAGTTCCCTAAACTGTAAAATGGGGATGATAATAGGTCCTACATTCCAGAGTTGTTATGAGGATTAAAAGCTGTGATATTCATTAAGTGTTCAATGTAGGGCCTGACATATAGTTGTTGTTTAATAAATACTTGTTTCTTTCCTTTTTACTGGATTCTTTTATGTCTTTAAATCCGTTGTGGTCACATTTGGAGATTTGAAACAAAAGATCTTGTTTACTTTAGAGAAAGTTAATATCTTATTAGTGCTTTAGTCAAACTGGGGTACCCAGGGTTCTTACAAAGTGGCTCCAAAGTGATATTCACAGGTTCATGAATAGGTAATGAGGGCTCAAAGTTGTCCTTCCCTTGTGCCATTTGACCACACTAGAGCTTAGGGGCCTGAAACCAGTGATATGTGACTCAGGGTTAACAGACTGACACTTTGAAACCAAAAAAGACAACTTTGTTTACTCTAGAGGCAAAAGTGTCTAACAACAGTCCTGGCATGATTTGCAACTGGAAAGGAACAGAACTAATGGTATGACTGCTACCTTTTAAATCTCTGCCAAGTTATTAGCTCTCTTGGTTCCTTCTTAGTCTATAAATAAGGGGACACTTTGTCATCTGAAATGGCAAGCCCTTTAGACCTGAGTCATATATGTCTAGAGGCAGGCCCAAAACTCCCCTATGGTTAAAAAGAACCAGGAAGGGCAACTCTGAACATGCTCCATGGGATGGCCCTTGCTACATGTACATGCATGTACGTGGATTGATTAGTGGAAACATGTTATTTTATTCCAAATTCTTAAGGTGTTTTTTTTTTTTGCAATTGTTTTTGACAGTCAGGTTAAGCTTACCTACCTCTTAAAGGAATAAAATGAAATAGTTAATATTACTAAGAAAACAAAACATATTGGAATACAGTTATTAAAACATATAGGTATATATGTACATATACTGATATATATGTATACATATAATGTGTAAATGCTTACAATTGTATACATGTGCACGTATATGCACACAGATGTTTATGGTCTAAATGCTTGCATATTGTATACTATACATGTATACATATAGATATAAACATATGTACACATACATAGACGTATTATATAAATACAAAAATATGTGCATATATGGATTTTTATATGAATTTATGAGACTACAAAAGTTGAGAACTCATTATATAAAGTTAAAGAAATATGTTCCCCCTGCAAAATGACAAAGGTCATAGCATTAGTCTTTCTTGAGTGATATGTCTTAGAAGTTGTAATGGGAATGTAAATTTAAAGATCTTCCCTGCCTCTAGGCTAAAGTGCACCTGGAGCCTGGGGTGGGAGGCTTGTTTTTCAGTAGATACCTCTTGATTGGCCAGTGAGTCAATAAGGTTGTTGGAATCTCTGAGCCAGGAGAAGGCTATATAAGCCCTGATGTGTAGCTTTGTTTTGGGGCTCACTTTGAGAAGTGTTCTGTGATTTGATATGGATTCTGGGAAGCCGTTGTCCATAGCCCCCCGGCTTTACCCAGATGTTGAAACCCAGATGTTGATTTGGTATGGATGTAATGGTTGGACAATTTGGAAATCCATCTACTTGATCTGTTTCTCTGATTTGATAATTCTGTCTGTGTATTCTGAAGTTCGGGGTGCTGACCTTTTTCCCCTGAACTAGGTAAACGATACATGTTTGACTGATTAAAGTAAGCTTGTTAACCCATTTTGAGTTGCTTTCCTTTATCAAAGCAGATCCAAGAACCTGTGTTGGCAGACACCCTGAGGATGCTGGGGTGCTTGCTGCTACAGAAGTTAAATTAATATTTTGGATAAACTATAGCACTTTGGAGTTACAAAGGGACTTAAACCATACAATATGAGAACTAGGCTGAATCTTAGAATTATAGAACACAGAATGTCTGATCTGGAAAAGGATCTCAGAATCATAGAACTACATGTAAACCTTAGGGATAATTTTCTTCAAGTCCTTAATTTTAAATAAGAGGAATCAGAGATAAATGAAGGAGAAGAAAAGCAAAATGAAAAGTAGTGAGTAGAAAAGCCAGCACCAGAACACAGTTCTCTGTCTCAGAAGTCAACATATTCCATTAACCTCCACCTCCTAGCTGAAGTATTTACCTTCTTCCTTCTCAATTAGCATTCTTAGCTCTATACAGACATATTCTTAGCTCTATACAGACAGCTCTATACAGATCTATAAAGATCTGGAGATTTGAAAAAAGTTGCCATTTTCAGAAAGATTGATTGATTCCTTCATTTTAAGAGATTCAAAGCCAAGTAGACCAAATATTTGATGTTCTAAAAACGAACACAAGAGCATTTGGCTCAAACATCTTTCAAAACCAGCCTATGGTAAGGGCTGATTTCTTTGTCATAAACATGGAGGTATAGGAATCCTTTCCTGACTGGTAGAAGAATGAAGACCCTAAAGAATGCTGCTACTCTTTCTCCAGTTTTGCTATTATTGACAAACCACCAGTTTTACCATGTTTTTTCCATGGGGGGAAAACTATGGATCTTAAAAATTCATTCATTCATTTTAAACATTCAATTAAAGAAATATTTGAGTTCTAAATCCTCTCCCTCCCTTACCCCCCTACACTATACATTGAAAAGATAAGCAATACAATAAACACTATACATGTGAAATCATGCAAAACATGTTTCCATATTGTCCATATTGCAAAAAAAGAAAAAGAAAGTAAAAAAAAAATCATGCTTTGATATGCACTCAGATTTCATCAGTTGTCTCTTTGGAGGTGGGTAGCATTTTTCACCATGAGTCCTTAGGAATTGTCTTAAGGTATTGTATTGTTCACAGTAGGTAAGTTTTTTTCACTATTGATTATTATTACAATATTGTTGTTACTATGTACAATTTTCTCCTGGTTCTACTCATTTCACTTGGTGTCCATTTATATAATTCTTCTCAGATTTTTCTAAAGCCATCCTTCTCCTCAAAGAATATTCCATCACAATAGTATACCACAACTTGTCTAGTTACCCCATTTGATGGGTATCCCCTCAACTTCTAATTCTTTGCCACCACAAAAAATGCTGCTATAAATATTTTTGTACAAAGAGGTTCTTTTCCTCTTTCTTTGATCTCTTTGGGATGCAAGATTTAGTAGTGATATTGTAGAGTCAAGGGAAATGCAGTTTTATAGTCCTTTGCTTATAGTTCCAAATTGTTCTGTGTAATGACTAGACCAATTCACAACTCCACCAATGGTACATTAGTGGCCCTACTTTTTTTTCTTGCCCCTCTAGCATTTCTCATTTTCCCTTTTTATGTTCACCAACCTACTTGGTGTGAAGTGATACCTCAGATTTGCTGTAGTTTTCATTTCTGTAATCAATGGTGATTTGAAGCATTTTATGTGACTTTAAATAACTTTGTTTTTTTTTCTGAAAATTACCTGTTTATAACCTTTAACCATTTGTCAAATGGGACATGTCTCTTATTTTTATAAATTTGTCTCAGTTCCCTAAATATTTGAGAGATGAGGTCTTTATCAGATAAACTTGCTATAAGTTTTTTTTTTTTTTGCAGTTTCTTGTTTTCTTCTAATTTTGGCTCCATTGGTTTTGTAAGTGCAATTAAAAAATCATGTAATCAAAATTATCCATTTTATTTCCTTTGATTCTTTATCTCTTGTTCGTTTGCAAACTCATACATTATCCATAGATCTGACAGCTATTTTTTCCCATGCCCTCTTAATTTACTTACATTACCTTCTATATATAAAATTTATACCCATTTTGTGTTTATCTGGTTATACAATGTGAGATGTTGATCTATACTTAGTTTCTGTTAGATTGCTTTCCAGTTTTCCAATATTTTTTGTCATATAGTGAGTTCTTGAAACAAAGCTTGCATTTTTGGATTTATCAGATACTAGGTAACTATGATAATTTCCTACTATGTATTGTACACCTAATCCCACTGATCCACCACTTTATTTTTTAGCCAGTAACAGATTGTTCTTATGTTTACTATTTTGTAATTTAGTTAGAAATCTGGTTGTTCTAATCTAATTTCCTTCTTCTACTGATTTTTAACATCTATTTTTAAACTATTCAACTTGAATGTCAAGACCTTACATAAAATCACAGAATCATAGCATTTATACCTAGAATCAGTTAGACATGATCTGTTTGCCTTTTGGAGGTCAATTGGGATTAAGCAACTTGCCCAAAGTTGCATGGCTAAGATGTGTGTGTGTGTGTGTGTGTGTTTGTGTTTGTGTGTGTGTGTTAAGTGTCTGAGGTCAAATCTGAACTCAGGTCCTCTGGACTCCAGAGCCAGCACTTTACTCACTGCGCCACCTAGCTGCCCCTGTCCTCATTTTCTAGAGAGGAAAAACAATGAGAGAGGCCCAATAACTTTCCCAAAGGTAGTAAGTAGTAGAGCTGGATTTTGAATCAAGATTCTGTTACTCCAAACCAACAGTTTTGACTCCCTACCTTATGTTTCATATATAGCTCACTATTTCTTAGTATTTTTCTGTTCAGATTCTCCTCAAAGTCTAAAAAAGCAAAACACTACATTTGATGAAAGCATTAGAGAGAGAGAGAAATATGCAGTGGTTCAGAAGAGCAATCATAAGGATCCATTCTGTCATGCTTAAAAGTAAGCGATAAGTTGGTAAGAGGAGGTTGAATCCAGAAGACTTAGAAACTGATGGGAATGGACAGGGAAAAGTTACACATGAAATGTGTTGATCCTGGATTTATGTGAGATTTATGATGCCATGAACAGCAATATAAAAGTTGAAAGAACGGACAAGTGTTTAGAGGAAGATGATTTAATTTTGGACATGTTGAATTTAAGAAGAAAGAACAAAGAGTGTTGCAAAGATAACCTTAGAGGTTATCTTGTCAACCTCTCGCATTTTTCCCCCTGTATAGACTGTCTACTAGTCATGTTTTCCCCATCCCATATTTTGTATTATTTTTAAAAATAAATGTTTATTTCTTTAGATCATTAAATATATGCTTTTTATCCCTCCTACTTTCCCCTTCCATCGAAAAGAAAGAAATAAAGAACTTTTGTATCATATAAGCACAGTCACACAAAATAAATTCCCACATTGGCCACACCCAGAGATGTTTGTCCCATTGTGCTCATTTGTTCACCATTTCTCTGTCATGAGCTGGGCATCATTTTTAATCATTCCTCTGATGAAATAGTTGTTGATCATTGCATTAATCAGAGTTCACAAGTCTTTCAGAGTTGTTCCTTTTTGTTCTAGTATAAATTGTTTTCCTCATTCTGCTCACTTGACTTCAGCACAGAAAGAAGAAAATAATTGTCGAATTAATATCAAAGCACTTAATGACCAACCAAGATTCTAACTGAGGTCTGGCTCTTAGTCTAGTATCCTTATGAGAAGAATGAAATATGCGATTCTGAAATTTATGAGTCACCTCTGGGACCTGAATAGAAACAAGAGAGGTTAATACAGAACTTGACAGTTTTACTAGAGCTAGTTGTCTCTTCAAATAAAACAAGGATAAGTAACCAGTCTGTCAGCCCAGAAACCATTTCAGTAAATGACACAGTATTTTGTAACTGCATCTATTTTAACTGTGTGCATAACTCCAATACTGAGGGCTCTTAATATGCTTTTTATTTGTTTGTTTTAGCAAAAAAAAATCTCATACAGTGAATTTGTCTGATGGACAGAGGTATGTGTGCATATGTGTGTGTGTGTGTGTATAACATGTATTTTTTTTTCCAAGAACTATCTCTCTTCTTTCCTATTTGAAACCTCAGAGTTTCAATTTTCTTTTACTTTCAGATTAGTGATTGCAAGTGTGGTTTTATGTTTTAATGTATAGCCTGAAAGTCTTTGAAAGCAGTTCATATCCATTGATCATTTATCTATTGGGGAATATTCTTTGGTTTAATATATTTGAATGAGCTTGTATACTTTGAATATGACTTCTATCAATGACAAATCATGCAAATATTTCCCTTTCTGCCTGTTCTTTTGTAATTATCTATTCAATGGTTTTATTCTTTCACATGTATTATTTTAATTTTCACTTTATCTTTTTTTTCTGAATACCTTGTTTGATAAAGAATTTTCCCCTTAGGTCATCCTGTAAGTATTTTAAATTTTTAAATCATGTATCCATATTGAGCTTATCATTGTCTCTATAAGATATTGCTCTAAACCTAATTCCTGTAATTTTTTTCCAATTTTGATTAAAAGAGTTATCCTCCCAAGTAATTTATGTTTTTGAATTTATCAATCATTGGGCTCCTGTGTTTTGTTTATCAAATCTGTTATAATGACTTATGTTCTGTTTTTCTCATTGACTAGTATCAAATAGTGTTACATATTGATTTAATCTATAATTTGAATTCTGATGATTCTATGCACTATTTATACTTTCCCTCATTGTTCTAGACATTTTTTTTCTAAAAAATTTGTTATAATTGTCCTTAATTTTTAAAATGGAGAGGACTCATGGTATAATGGATAGTTAACCAGACTAACAGACAGGAAACTGAATTCAAATTCTATCTTTGGTACTTACTGCCTCTGTAAATCTGGTCAACTCATATAATATCTTAGTTCTCTAAGCAAATTTTGATTGCTTAATCACTAAATCTATAAATTAATTTTGGTATTGTTGTCATTTTTATTATATTGGTATAGCCTGAAAATGGATAGTGAATATTGCCAATTACATATGTCCTCTTATTTTTGTAAAGAATTGCCAGCTATTGACTTAAAATGCATACTTGGATAATATTTTGATCATTCCACAGCTATATTCATTGTGGTTTTTAATATATTTTAGCAAAAATCTTTTGTATTTATTGAGATATTCATTTAAAACACTTTTTGTATTTATGATTACTTAGCATTGATTAGTTGGTATAGAACTACCTTTTGATCTGATCATTACTATAAATACAGCTTATTCTAGTTAAATTATTTTCTGTGTAGATTTCTGTAACCAGCTTGTATAGACTCCATCTATCTATCTGTCTATCATCTATCCATCTACCTACCTATCTATCTATCTATCTATCTATCTATCTATCTATCTATCTATCTATCTGTCTGTCTGTCTGTCTGTCTGTCTGTCTGTCTGTCTGTCTGTCTATTTGTTTGTTTGGCATTAATATTCATTAGTAACACTGAAATAAGGAAGAGATCTGACCTGGAATAAGACTGTGTCTCTAGTGTCTCCATTTTCCCCTTTCTCTTCTCACCTGGCTCTGTACCTACCTGTCTAGTTTTATTATTTTTTAAATTGTTATCTGTCACATACTTTTTATTCTAATCAAACTGGCTTTTTTGCTGTTACTCCCATATGACACTGCATCTCCCACCTCTGTACCTCTGCAAGAGGTCATTCTTTATGTTGAGAATGCAACCTTTCTTTACTTTTCCCCCTTATAATCCATCTTCTTTTAAGACTCAGCTCATTTGCCAGGTAATATATCAGAGTTTCACTGATTTTCCTCTTGCTGTTTTTGTCCCCTCCATCACAAATGATCATATTTTAATTTGCATATGCTTTTATATATTTATATTCTAAATGCTATGTGCATGTTGTTTCTCTAGAATCACAGCTATTTTAGTGCCAGGATAATTTATCTGCCTAATCCTAACATCTAGCATGGTTCCTGGTACATGGTACACTTAATAAGTACCTATAGATTGACTAATGATTTTGTTATATTTTCACACTCTTTGAGCTTCCATTTGTGATTTTAGTGGTGAAGATCTTCACCATCAGGGGAGGAATCATTTTCTTTATCAATTTCTTCTGTAATACCCGATCTATTCTACAATGTTCCTAGTATCCTTACTCTTTACTCTGTCATGCTACTTCCCCAAAATCTAACCAATTTCTATGTCTTTTAAATCCTACTTCTAACATTTACCACATCTGTCCCCCCTTTTTTTACAATAATATACCTAGGTATGAACCCCATCATCACTCATCTGGACTATTGTAGCCTCTTAAATGGTCTTGCTTCTAACCTCTCACTTATTGCCTTCATTCCCCACTCAGCTGCCTAAGTGATATTTTTAAAGACAGGACTGATCATGTCATTAATTTGCTTAAAAAAACCTCTTTAACAGTTCATCATTTCTTCTTTGCTAAAATCTTGTTTTTTTTTTCACTCTTATCCTTATAATAATCACAAGAAGTCTCTATAAAATAAAACCACCTAATCTCAAATTCAATGTCATACAAACCTTCTAGCTTCTTTTTGTAAAGCACTTAGCACAGAGATTGACACATAGTAGTAGAAGCTTAATAGATATTTGTTCCCTTCCCTTGCTCCCTTTCCCTTTCTCATTATATAATTTTACCTAGGCATAACTTAGTCTTTGTGACCAAATCTATCCAGAAATCATTACAGCTGCTTTATGGCTCTAGAAAGGAATCCATTCTTGTTTCATCACAGTCTTCCTTGCTAATTCTAATTATCTACCTGAGTGTTTCATTTCAAGTTCATTGTTATATTCTATAATCCCTAAACCCATTTTTCATCCAGTCAAGAAGCTTCCTGATTACCTGGTGGGTTGGTGCGTGTTTGGTTCACATTTCATGCAATACCTTGTTATCTATTTTCTTTTTCCTTTTCTCCCAAGTGGGGAAAAATATCAAAAAAAAAAAAAAAGAAAAGGACAGATGCAGTGAAGTGCTCCTTCACCTTAGAAACAGAGCACAAAACTGGAAAGAAATGGGGTTAGATAATACATATAATTTTTATCTCAAATATTTTACAGTTGCACATGAATTACTAATAAAACATCATATTTGTTCTGTGACATAAGGCTTATTTCATCTTTCTTAATAGAAGGTATCATATACTTATTACCAAAAGATACATCAATGACTACCCCCAATATGGACTGATTATTTGTTGATAGACTTTAGACACTGCATTCTCAACACGTATCACTTATAAGAAAAACTATGAATACTTACAAGAAAAATAATAGATCGAATTAAGGGAAAAATTTTTAAAAATTTGTCAATTTCATAACAACTGAAGCTGTACCTCCCTCCCAAAAATCATACCACAGCATTTACATTATTTTTACTGATTATTGCAAAACTTGTGATGTAGTTAGATACTCACAGCTTGGTAATGTCTTACAAATATATAAAATAGACTCAAATACACTGGAATATTTGATTTCTTTATGAAAAACTTTTCTCTGCCTTTTTTGCTAACCAAAATTAAGGGCAAGAATAATTAACATACACTATGATACTTTTCAGGAAGATAGTTTATATCCATTACAGTTTTGACTACTCTTAAATACGCTATCTCTCCGAAAGAGAATGAAATATGCTGTTGTACAAATTAATGAGAGAGTTGAACTAAAACATCTGATTAATTACTTATTGTAATGTAGCATCAAGCTATACAGCTTCACTGAAAAAAAGCACATTGAAAATTTCCTACATCTTATGGCATCTTTCTCTAGTGGCATCAGATTTTCATTTTGATTCAATATATGTAAAATTCTCTAAGGGAAGATAGAAGCTGAAGATTTTGAGTTAAAATCTAGAGATCAGAGGAAACCAAAGGATAAAGACAATGCTTACAATACTATAACCTCCAGTCAAGATATTTTAAGTATACTGTAATGTTTTCAAGGAGGTAGCTGTGGAAAAAAAAGTTGTTGAGACCTACCAACATCATGAAATCAAAGCTGAATGGGAAGAACATGCTTAAAGCAACTAACGCCTACACAATACTCACTTCAATGTATACTTCTGGAATTGTAAAATGGACCATAACAGACTTGGAAAGTATCCTAATGAAAGCCTGTGAAATACTAATGAATCACAGGGCCTAACACTAAGGCAGCCACATAAATGTTAATACTTTTTTGCCAAAAAGGAGATAGAGAATTTATAGATGTTGTCAGTGTACATGAGAGACAGGTAAAAAAATCTATAGAAATGAATGCGAAACACAGATGCATCATTTCACTAAACAATACCAAAAACTAACAATGGAGACATATCACTGGATTTGTTGAATGCAACCAAAAGTGATTTACCTCTCTTCCCATGTAATGACTAAAATCTGAGAGTGGAATCAGTAGGTTATAGATGGCCAAAATCTACATGATTTTAGCAACCAATAATACGGTGCTAAAGAAGCATGAAGCAAATGGTTGAGAAATATAAATTTGTCCATGAAAATCAAAAGATTTATAATGATAATTCAGGACCAGATCATCATCATCATCATCATCATCATCATCATCATCATCATCACCATAAATTACAGAAGGAATATACTTAAGAAGTTTGGACATAAATGTAAAGACACATCAATATATATTGAAAAAATTGAGCACCTACCAAATATCTAGCAAGACATGACTAGGTAGCTAGAATTATGTATCATATTCTTGTTATTTTTCCTGCATAGAAATGCAGAAAATCAATCACCATAAAAAAATAGAAGCTTCAAAATAACAACAAAAAATAACAATAGAAATAATAACATAGCTCTCTAAGTCTTATAAAGTGTTTTACATTTTTATGTAAAAAATTGAAAACAACCAACAAATTCCATTGGAACTGAATCATTATCAAAAGAAGAACTTTTCCACTCAATCATCTGTACCAAACCTTGATCCATAAAACTTAAGGACTGAAGTGTTAATAGATGTCACTATAACAAAGATGCATAATCTTCAACCTGCATGGATGAAAAGCTTTCAAAATACAGACACCTAATAGAGGATACTAAAATCATTTGGGAACAGAGAAGGTGCAAATCATCACTATTATCCTATCTGCTACTGTCATTGTATCAAAGATGCATTCAGTATGCCTAGAGATGAGAAGCTTGCATTGTAGTGCTTTTTATTTAACTACAAAAGTAATTTAAATCACCTGAGCAATAGTTTTCCTGGATATTAAATTTTACAAGAGTAATATCAGGATAGTGATTCAACCCATCTTATTAATTCTATCAACGTGATGAATAGAATGATTTTTCTATATAGCTCATCAAAACTAGTCTCTCAGTTTGCCTGGGCACTAGCAGAGTAAGGTCCCACAGTGCAGATACTGTTTTATGTATCTAGAATATAGTCTATGGCTACAGACTCAAATTAATAGGGTTTATAAGATTCCACTCATCCAGAGTTCTTTTGTAGCTCATCCTTTATTTTGAGGATGAATGACATCATGTCTTGAATGGCAAGTGAATTGGATTTAAGTAAGGCAGAATTGCACAAAATCATCAGTCACTATATCTTCCAGAGTCATTGAAACCCAGTGGTAGGACAAAAGTCGGGATGACTGGTGATGGCCTGGTATGCAGTGGATGCCCTTAGGGTCTTTGATATCTGACCACGTTCTAAGTGCTCTACAATGCCTGCCTAAGCTGGAACATTGAAACAAATTGCTCTCTTCTAACCATTCCACAAAAAGTCTTCACATGCTTGGGAGAGACATCCCCCTAATTCATTAATGGGTTTGAGGCCCGTTGGTTACTTTCAACCTAGTTTAGCCTGTCTGCCAAGATGTGTGGCCACTGCACATGCTACAGCTTCTTGGAGCCACAGGTGAAAGTTGGGTGAAGGGTAGACACTAAAAGTGGACAAACAGTCCTGAAAAGGACTTGGCAAGTTCTTTAATAGTCTGATAGTAGATACAATTAGCCTAAAGCAAAAAAAAAAATCATTAAGATGACATAAAAACAGTAGCAATCAAAAATCGCCTCTCCTTAAACCTGGGCTGCATTCTTTTACAAATGCATACAATTATCCATGAGAAGATAGGCACAGACATAGAGTACAATGGTAGTGAAATTCTGATGATCAGGTCATTCAGCAGGGCTGCAAGGATTTGTTCCCTTCCATATGTAACTCTCTCTTGCTAGAGATAACTCACAGTAGTCTTTTTAGGGTGGGAGGAAATTACCTTTCCTTCCTCCTCGTTGAGTAATACCAGTCTATTTTTCCCTCTGACTTTCCATTTGTTGAATAACTTATCTTCTCAGATCTATACATCCCTTCCTGAACTTTCTCCCATTAAATTCCTCGTCCATATTATTAGCTCACTAATAGCAAATCGTTTATTGTCCTTGCCATGTGAAATTCAATATTTCCTAACAATTTCTTTCATTTTGGTCCTCAGGGTACCACCTGCCACAGAGAGAATTTGTGGTCTGACCTGGGTTCTCTCAGCATCTGTTAGATTTTCCCTTCATTCCTATGTCAAATAATTACACCAAGGCCTATTAATTTTCTCACCC
>NW_027186442.1:3093356-3124596 GCF_028583685.1 Petaurus breviceps papuanus | reverse complement strand
GTGGTTAATTCTAGTGCATTTGCAATTGCACATATAAACCAAAGCCCTGTCAAATAAAATCTTTTTCACTAAACCAATTCAACTAAAAAGAATTTCAATAATTTCTACATGCATACATACATACATGTATATAGTTATCTTTTGATTTTACAGGTATTTTCAAATAAGTTCCCCCTCCCTTATTCAATCAGTCATCCCATATAACAAAGAATTTATTTTTATTGGTGGAGGGGGAGGAGGAGCGATTCAACCAAACTAATGAAAACATTAGCCAATTGCAATAGTCTATGTAGTATTCCACATCCATATCCATACTGCCTCACCTCTGCAAAGTAGGGAATGAGGTACATTCATACTTCTCTTATTTAGGGTCAAGCTCAATCATGACAATCATGCAGAGTTCAGTTTCAGTTTGTTGTTGTTATTGTTTTTACATCATTGTATATATTGCTTTGTTGCTTCTGCTTACTTCACTTTGCATTAGTGTATATAGGTCTTCCCATTCTCTTTTGTAATCTTCATATTTATCATTTCTTACAACAGAGTAATATTCTTTCTTCACAATAATGCATCATGATGCATTAAGCTATTCTGGGATTCATGGACTTCTACTTTGTTTCTAGTATTTACTACTATAAAAAAGTGGTGCTTTAAACATTTTTGCGTATATGGGACCTTCATTTATGCATTTAACTTTTTGAGAGTTTTTTTTTCCCTAGCAGTGAAATCTCTAGGTCCAAAGGGACAGACTTTTTCTCTCTTTTTTAATACATTTTTATTGGAGTGATTAGATATATTTAATTATTAATTTGCCTTTTTTCATAGTCCTTCCAAAACTCTTTTGCCATTTTTTTGGGTCAATTTCCTTGAGTGAGGTGAAACCTTAAATATTTTTTTTGTTTTGAATTTCTCTTATTATTAAGTATTTGGTGCAATCATCTATATAATTGTTCATTGTTTTCAGTTCTTTGACAATTGTTCATATCTTTCTTTGTCAACTTATATGCTGTGGAATATTTTTTGGCATTATATATTAGGTCCTGATATATCTTGGACATCAGACTGTCATCAGAGACATCTGATGCCAAATTTTTCCCCCACATTTAATCAATTACTTTCTTATCCTAATTGAATTAATTGTACTAGGCATAGATGTGGTCATATGGACATGAAGCCACAGGTTCCCCACCCCTGTTCTAGGACACAGTGTTTTAATATCATGTGATAAATATGATCTACTCTATCTTTTTTAATCACTTCCTTTCCTTGCTAGGGTAAAAGGTTCTTTTCTATTAAACATAATTTTAAAAGGTACTTGATTTGGATCTCTTCCATTTTTTTTTGAAGTGTCCTTTGACATACTTTTTTTCTCTTTGGAAGGCAATTGGGGTTAAGTAACTTGCCCAATGTTACACAGCTAGTTTTTTTTTGGGGGGTGTGTGTGGGTCTTATGTGTCTGAGGCCAGAACTGAACTCGGGTCCTCTTGACTCTGGGGCTGGTGCTTTACTCACTGTGCCACCTGGCCACCCCAAGTCCTTTGATATTTAGATAACATAGATCTTTTGAGTTTGTTGTGGCATATGACATAACACCTTAGTCTAAGCCCAATTTCTGTTAAAATACTTTCTGGTCTTTCTAGCAGCTGTCAGATATGGAGTTCTTCCATAATTTATATTGTGGGTTTCATGGAAAACTGAATGGTTTGTTGAGTTCAATTTATTCTAATTCATCCTTACCTAGTCTGTTCTCCAAATTCAATGCTTTTAAAGTTTTTAACCAGTACCATTTTCCTGTTTGTTTTTATGATTTTATAATATAATTGGACATTTTGGAAGTCCTATTTTTTATTTTACTTTTTTTTTCTTCCATTACTTCCTTTGAGAGTAAGAAAACTTTTATTTCACCAATTTTTTTGTTGTAGCATTAAATGATGCATCAAACTTTTTTTAATCAAAATACTTTTCTGATATACCCCCAAAACAACCAAGAGAACCTGTCCTTAAAACTTATGTTAAAAAAGTTAAGCACACCAACTGACAGAAATAGTATGTCTGATAACTTCGGTAATTTTCAATATCTGTATCTCACTCTTTTGCCTCTATCTCCAATTTAATAACAAGAGGGATGTGTATTTCATCACCTGGAACCAGCAGTGATCATCACATTATAGTATGATTTCAGTTGTTTCTACATTGTTTTATTTATATTATTATAGTTTTGGTCAATATTGATCTTTTGGTTCTGCTTCCTTCATTTCTTTGTTTCTCTAAATTCCTCATATTCATAATTTCCTGTGGAACAATAATATTTCACTGAATTCATATGCCACATTTTATCCTGCTGTGCCTTGATCACAAATTTGTTTCCAGTTTTTAGCTGCCACAGAAATAGCTCGTTTTAATATTTTGATAGATATAGAACTTTCTGTCTCACCCATATGGGGAATATGTTCAGTTGTGGGACTGCTGAGTCAACAAGCATGAGAAATTTAATAATTTCCCTCTCCCCTTTCCTTTTCCCTCTTCCTTTCCTCTCTTCTTTACCCCCATCCTCCTCTTCTTCCTCCTCCTCTTCCTAATTCTTCATTCTCTCCAGTAATATCTCTGACAGGCAACCCCTACATTTAAATCCAATTGCTTAATTGCTGATTCAGACCATGATCACTTCTTGAAACTACAGTATTATCTTATACTACTCACTTGTCTTCTTGCTTTCAGTCTACTTTCAATTCATTATCCACTCTATTTATTGAGTAATGTTTATGTCACAAGTCAGAAACTACCAGAGGCTCCCCATTGCCCACCAGAAGCCTCACTCTGGAATTTTAGGTCTTCCACTATTTTTCTCCAACCTACCCGTTTAACCTAATTGTATGCTACTCCCAAATTGCACTATTTATCTTTTATTCCTATCATACCACCTTCTTTCTCTATGCCCTTGTTTGCACCATCCCCTATGTTTGGTACTCCGCCTCTTTCTATTCCCCCTGTCCTTGTCAAGAGAGAGAAATCTGTTCAAGTTCCCCACTTCCTTTCTCATCCTGTCAGAAGTAAGCTTCTCCATGAAGCCTTCCCTTAATCCCTTAGGGGAATAAGATCCCATCTTTTTCAAATTCCTCATAATATTTTACCTGGGTCTTTCTTTTGCATTTATGCCATTCTCTCTGCTATTGCATTGATTAGTGTATTTGTCCTATACCCCTATAGTTTATAAGCAAAATGACAACATGAACTTTGTCATCTAGCTAGTAGAGACAATAATTATTTGTTGATTTAAATCATAAAATCATTAGGTCAAAGGATTTAAGGGTAAAAGCGGATTTCAATAACAAAAATTGTGTAGATGAAGAAATTAGGCCTTCAAAAGGTTCAATGACTTTACTATGATCATATAGTAAGTCAGTGAGCAGAGATTTGAACAAAGTGTCAGAGCAGGGATTTGAACAATTTTTGGCTATTTCCACTGTTTCCCTACCTCCAAATTGAATTGCATTTAATCGAAGTGTTCAGTTGTTGATTTGGATTTGATAATGACTTTACCTAAGGAGGATAAAAAAAAGAAGCTATCAATGAGCTAAATAAACTGTGGATGGGATTCAATGTGCTTTATTGGATACTGACATTCTTTACTTACATGTGAATCTATGACCAAATGTCAGTGAAAAAGATACAAGGGATTGTGATTTGTCTTCTGGCTGAGACCCTGGAGTGAGTTAAGAATGTGTGGTTCAGAACTGGGCAAGCATTGTTGCTAGTGAAATACCAAAGAAGCCTAAGCTCCTCCTGTCCTATTAATTTTGAACATTGGGGGCGGATTATCTAATTCATCCACAGACTAGAGACCCTGCTTTCTAATGGAGTGAATAAATCTAATTATACCCTTGAATAAATAAAGTAAAAGCATCTTTAGAGGGCAGTGGTAGGAAGCAGTGTCAAGGAGCTCATGCAGCAGTAGTGCAGGATAGATGGCCATTGTGAAGAGAGACTGGGAGTCAGAATAGCATGGCTATTAGGAGTCATATTGATCACAAAAGGTTCTCCCACATCTAAAACTTTGTAATTCAGTGATTATTTGCATTTTTACAAGCCAGAAGTGCAAAAGACCCTGAATGAGATTCAGAATCAGACAGAATTTCTGATCAATGAGTAAAATCTCTTCTACTTGAACTCAGCATTCACAGGACCAAAAAATGACAGCTAGAAGGAATTAGAATCATAAGATCATGGAATGTCAGAGATGGAACAGATTTTAGAAATTACTCAGTCCAACTTCCTTAGCTTATAGGGTGGAAAAGGGGGAAACTGAGGCTCAGAGAAGGCAGTGACTTAAAGTCAGTACTATAATACATCACTCCCAAAATCAGTTAGATGACATTTTAGAGAATGTTATTTTAACCTTCCCTTTTGGTGTCAGTGGCAAAAATTACATTTTTTCTTCACACAAATAACAATTTCTAGCTGAGGATATGGTATTTTGCACACAAAATGGACCATTAAAGTATATAGGTTTTACAAGAAGATTGCCATTTCTTTTATAGCTTTTACATGCCCATTGGTACCATTTCATCAGAGACCTGGGTGCTCAGCATCACTCAGGGTCACCTTGGAGGCTTACATCTTCTCCAGAGCCATTACACTGGAGTTGTACTGTACTGCTTCTATTCTAAACACTACATTTGGTTCAAGGGATCAAATAATTCAATTCAATAAGAATTCACTAGATATGTACAATGACCAAGGTTTTGTGCAGGGCACTAGGGATTTATTCGGTTTATAAGACATGTGTGTGTGTGTTGCTATAATACAAATTTCTTTTATCTATGCTTTAGGGCTCCATGTTTTCCTTCATGTGGGATGAAAACCTACAATGCCCATCCTAACCCCGTCCTTACCTTTGTCAACAGTTTCATGAGTTTCTATGCCCATGCCTCCCCTCTTCCCTCCAAAAAATATATCCAGTTCTTTGTTGATGATCATCTTCTCACTTAAATGGATATGTACTTGGACAGCGCACACACACACACACACACACACACAATCTCTTTCTGGGCCTGTCAACTTGGTGGGATATGTCAGAGTTTATATTTTCCTGAAATAGTCTTCAGGAAGCCTAGGCTACATCTGAGCTATGAGAAGACTTAGACAACTTCAAGAGATGATAATACAAATAAGAATGTAATCAGTGCAAAGATATATTGTTATGATAGATTAAAATACTGAGAGATTTGGTGGCCCAGAAAACAAAAGAAAACTTTTTGAAATACTGATATATGAAATACTGACATTGGATTAGATTTGTCACTGCATGACCCCAAAAGACAAAATTGGGAACTATGTGTTGTAGTAACTGAGAGGCAGATGTGAATCAATATTAGGAAATATGTCTTAACAATTAGAGCTAACCAGTTTGGGAAAAGATTTTAACTCCTTATTTTGTATGTTCCCTTAATTGTTTTTGTAATTGGTCATTGTTTGCAATGTGTTTATGACATTTTTCACACACACATATAAATACATACACAGAATACATGTATAATACACATGCACATACACATATAATACGCATACATCAATTTCCAAATATACTAAATAGGCTATCTCAGACACAAGTTCATGGCCACTAGAATTCTACAAATTAAAACTTGGTGATTACAAATAAGAGGGCTATTGCTGAAGGGATTAATCTCAATAGCTCAATAACAAGGGTGATTCTTGTTCAGATAGTTTATGATTCTATGACTAGGTAATCTCTTAGGGCCTTTCCAAATTTGTCATGCTTTGATGCTATGATTTCCAAGTAGGAGTAATGAGAAAAAGGACCTATAGAGATTGTGATCTCTGAACCAGGGCTTGAAAGAAGTAAAGAATTTCAACAGGAGGAGTTAAGTGAGGAAGTCCATTCTATTCTTAAGTAGAGGGAGAGAGCATGTACCAAGTACAGATATAAGAGAGGGAAGGAAGATATTAGAGTAGAATGGTAAATTTGCTGGGGTATATAAAGGTGAGTCTTATGAGGTAAGGCTTCAAAGCTGGAATTGAATAATGGAGAACCAAAAAGGCTAGACTAAAGTCTGACTTTAATTTGGTGAACAGCAAAGGGTTTTGATTAAGTAATCATTTGGTCAGTCTTGTTCATTAGGAAGATTACTTGGGCAGATTTGCTAAGGATAGATTGGAGGAGAGAGGGATTAAAGGTTGAGATTCTAATTAGGGAACAAACAAGATTTTGGGCAACTGGTTATAACATTCCAAAGTAGGCTTATAGAAATAAAAGAGATGGATTTCAGAGATAAGGTGGAGGTAGAATCAACAGGATTTGGCAACTGATAGAAGAACAGAGAATTGGGCAATCCATTCAGTAAATCTTTAGGGAGTGACCCATCCCAAATACTTCAGGAGAAGTAGGAGAAATCCCCAGCACAAAGGGCCAAATGAGCTCATCTCAGAATAGCTTTGGGGAATTTGGGACATGGGCTTAAGCCAACTAGGAACTGGGTGAATCATGATGAATCTACTCTGCCTACATACTACAATCTCCCTCATATCAAATATTCTTGTTGGCTAATTCCTTCACCATACATCTTTCACTGATAAACACACACTTATACATGTATGTATGTATGTACATACTGATGCATATGCATATATCTATATATTTGTGTATACATGTATTTATGTGTATATATGTATACACACTGGTCAGTATTCATAAGGGCAAACGATTTGACTGTTTCTAGTAATAAGAACCTGGATAAACTTGATTGTTGGAGAAATGATCTGACTAATCTTAATAAGTCAAAAAAAAAAACTGGATGGTTAAGTTCAAGTGGAAAACCAATAGCTTTTTATCCACTGTGAGAGGTGGGGGTGGAATGGTAGAGAGGAAAATAATAGGAGAAAGAAATGATGGGAGATTTTATGCTTTTAAAGGATATTTATAGCTCAAAGAATGCCACAAAGAGAACCCTTGGCTCTCAACTCAGAAAATGTCTACCTGAGAGTCAGATTTTAATTTACGTTTCTAAAGATGCCTCAATTATACCTGGCTACATTCGAAAAAACTGAGGAACAGCAGCTTTCAAATTTATTCAGACTAATGAGCTAGTATAAATTTGGAGAATTCTAATTCACAGACACTGGTTCAGTGGTGGGAGAAACACAACAAGCGTGTCACTGACGGGGAACAAAGTGAATTGGTTATATGACTGACAGTAAAGATTTCTTTTAACATCAGTAAAAGGAGGCTGAAGTGACAGGTAAGAGGACAGATACAGAATTCTGCAGCACTCTCAGAGTTTGTGTACTATCACTAAGGGACAAGTAGACTTGATACCAACTTAATAGGTTCATCCGGGACTAAGTGCAAGGGGATGGAGACAGTAAGTGGGTGCAATAGGGCACCCATACTGTATCAATGTAAGTGTACTAATTCTTGGAAGGAGAAACTAATCGCATTATCTTTAAAGCGAGACTTGTCTTTTAATCTGAGATCTGCCTAGTACTGTATATTTCACAGGAAACATGCACATAGTTTGAATCTTTTTCTCCTGGTCTCAAGAATCAATTTAGCAACCTCATGAGGTAGCTTCCATTCAGCATCATCTCTCAGGGAATGAAATATTAAGTCAAAACCATAAATGGGAACCTGAAGTCAAAGAGATACTCTAGATAGAATGGGAATTTTTTTGTTTTTGTTTTTGTGTAGGAAGCTCTTAGCCCAAGGGGCACGTTGTTTGTATTGGTGGTAGGATTCAATCCCATGGAGGATGGTTTTGTGACCTGGAATTGTGCTTTAAAATTGGTGGTTTTTCATGAACTTGAAAAGTTAGAGTACCTAAAGTCATATGGTCTTACGTTATTATAAGAGTCGGGAGCTGATCTGAAGTGTCATCTGGACACTTTCTTTATGTAGTCATAAGTGGGATCAGGAACAGAGAAATTAAAATCTCCTAGTCTCAGGTCTGCAGTCCATCCTTTACATGTTCTGAATGATGATGTTCCTGATGCTCAGACATAGTCTGGTCACAACAATGCTCAAAACTCTTCAAAGGCTCCTTGCTTCCTGCTGAAACTCTATGTTGGGGTTCTTAACCAGGAATTTGGGGACTATATTTTTTCCTAATTTTGAAAATTATATCTCAATATAATTGATTTCCTTTCTACTTCTATGTTTTATTTTATAAATTTAAAAACATTCTTCTAAGAATACACACATGAGTTTCATCAGACTTCTAAAGAGGTCCAATATACCAAGAATATTAAGAACCCCTGGAATTGCCTATAATTCAAAATTATCTGCAAATGAGAAAGATGCCATATTTCTACCCTGGTTACTCTGCTGTCCTTCATGTGTTCTGAATTCCAAACAAATATAACTACATGATATGCCTTTCTCTTTCCTACTTCTTAAGATTTTCTTACCAAGGCCACAAAGTCTCGAATGTCCTACTTCACTCACTACCCTGTCACTGCCTTTTGAAACCATGGTCATCATTTCAAGGCCCAGGTCAATAACAAACTTACATTTTAAAAATAATTTGAAAAATTATTTATTTTTAGTTTGTAATATTCATTTCCACAAGCTTTTGAGTTCCAATTTTTTTCCCTCCCCCCCTCCACAAGATGGCATGCAATCTGATATAGGCTCTACATATCCATTCACATGAAACATATGTTCACATTAGTCATGTTGCAAAGAAGAATTATAACCAATGTAATGAACCACAAGAAAGAAGAAACAAAACAAAATAAAAAAGAGAGAGAAAATAGTATGCTTCAATCTGCATTCAGAATCTGTAATTCTTTCTCTGGATGTGGATAGCATTTTCCACCATGAGCCTTTTGGAGTTGTGTTAGAACCTTGCATTTTTGAGAAGACCCAAGTCTATCAAAGTTTGTCAATGCACAGTGTGCTTTTAACTATATACAATGCTGTCGTGGTTCTGCTCCCCTCACTCAGCATCATTTCATATAATACCAGGTTTTTCTGAAGTCTGTATGCTCATCATTTCTTATAGCACAGTAGTATTCCATTATATTCCTCTATCACAACTTGTTCAATCATTCTCCCATCAATGGGCAACCCCTGAAATTCCAGTTCTTGGCCACCACAAAAAGAATTGATAAAAATATTTTTGTAAATGTGGGTTCTTTTCCCAATTTGTGTTATCTTTTTGAGATACAGCCCTAAAAGTGGTATTGCAGGGTGAAAAGGTATGCACATTTTTATAGCCCATTGGTCATAGTTCCACATTGCTCTCCAAAATGGTGAAATCAGTTCACAACTCCACTAACAATGCATTAGTTTTCAATTTTCCCCACATCCCCACATCCCTAGCATTTGTCATTTTGCTGTTTTGTCATGTTATCCAATCTAACAGGTGTGATGTGGTACCTCAGAATTGCTTTGATTTGCATGTCTCTAATCAATAGTGATTTAGAACATATTTTCATATGACTACAGATAGTTTTAATTTCTTCCTCTGAAAACTGCCCGTTCATATCCTTTGACCATTTATCAATTGGGTAATGACTTGTATTCTTACAAAGTTGACTCAGTTCTCTCTATATGTTAGAAATTAGGCCTTTATCAGAGGCAATGGTTGTAAAAATTCTTTTTCCAATTTTCTGCTTCTCTCTTATTATTGGTTGCATTGGCTTTGTTTTTATAACTTTTTTTTTTCCATTTTATGCAATCAAGATTATCCATTTTGCATTCCATAATGGTCTCTATGTCTTGTTTGGTCATAATTTCTTCCATTCTCTTTATATCTAACAGGTAAATCATTCCTTGCTCTCCCAGTTCCCTTATATCAGTCTTTATATCTAAATCATTTACCTATTTGAACATTATTTTGATATATGCTGTAAGATATTGGTCTATGCCAATGTAAATTTAAAATAATGATGATTGTGATAGTTATAGTATTTCTAATAATAAAAATAGTGACAAACCTCAAGTTTACAAATTGTTTTTCCCATAATAAAATTGTGAGGTATTTAAATTATTATTATATCCATTTTACATATAATTGTAAAGCTAAGCACAAGCAGCTTTCCAGAGGACTGATGCTGTGAATAGTTTCAAGGTTCTGATTACAGGGCATAATGAACTCTCTATTCAGTAATAAACTAAGACAAAACATTGATAGAAACCAAAGTACAGAATTCAAAATGTTATAGCATAACAAGTTATCACCAAAATGGCCACACAGTTAAAAAAAAATATATATATATATATCATTAAGTAAGTCCTTAACTCAATCATAATTAAGGAGCAGGCCTCCTTAAGGGACATAAAGTACAAAGGTCAAAGTTCTGCACCCCTAGGTCACAGTAAATCATGATCTTCTCAGTAAATACATAGTGTCCGAGTAAAATCTTCTTTCATCTTGACTCAAGGCTGGCTTTCAGATTCCATGGTTCCTCTTCCATGGTCTCAGCTCCTCCCTGAATCTACCCAACTGTCACCTCAATTCAAAGGCAGGTATCTCTCAGCTCCTTGTCCAGTTCCCATTCCATATTGAAGCTCACAGTGTGCAATCCATCTCAAGTCCTTCACAGTTCTTGTTTTGGGGAAGACAAAGCTTAACAGAGACAAAACAACATTCATTCACATTGCTGGCACCATCATCAATTCACCATCTCCCTGTGAAATAAACAGAGACCCACAAACAAGGTCGGAGAGGTCAAAACAAATCATCAGTAAAGTCTCAGGACCTCCAAAACCGTCCTCCAGGACTTCTGCAGACAGATAAGCAGAAAATCCTCTTTCAGGGCTTCCAGTAAGGTCCCAGGGCTTCTGTACAAAGTATCACAAACAAACATCAACACAGACAGAAGAGAAAACATAGAGTGTTGGGATACTGCAAGTTTTCTCCTTCTTGACTCTGCCACCACAAGAGTTCTCTTCTCAGCTCTTCTCTGTTCTTCTCAATTCTGCTCAATTCTTCTCAGTTCTCTTCTCAGTTCTGCTCAGTTCTCTGTTCCCCTCTCTTCTCAGTTCTGCTCTCTCCAGCTTGGGTCTTTCCATATATATGGTCATTAGTTCCTTCCCTTCCTGTTGCATTAGCAACAGGAGTTCACAAGTTCTAGGTTCACACGTTGCAGGGTTCACAAGATCTGCTTCTCGACAAAGACTTGATACAATCACAGGCAAGAACTTAAAAAAGGTGTCAACTAAATAGCTGAAACAAGGTGTTAACTACTTCTTTGCTTGCCATTACAATAATAATAATGAAAAACAAGAAAGTGAAATGATTTATTTGAACAAGGTTATCTAAATATTGTGTCAGATATGGTAGTCAGACACTTGTTTTCTGACTCTGAAGATCAGTCAGTGATTTTTCCCTGACACTGGGCTGCCCATTTACCTCCTTGAGGAAGCCTCTCTGATCCCCACAATCTATCAGTTGGGTTGATATCTTCTTCCTTGTAACTCTTCTTAAGTATTTTCTGTTTTATTTTGCATTAGACATATGTCAGTGCCTGTTTCTGACCTTTTCCTAGAGCCTTAGGCTATCTGGGATTGGTCATCACCAGGCCTTGGACAATGTTCTATGCACAGCAGAGCTGAGAAAATGGTTGCCCATGTGAACTGAATGAAATTGTAAAGTGATGACCAGTGATACATTCTACAGGCAGGAGGTCACACATCCAAGTACCTCATCTTAGGTTACTGGCAAAAACAAATCTGGAGATGCCAAGAGATCACTTAGTCCTCCAATGTTTGGGCTTTCAGTAAACCAGATCCTATATTTCAGAGACTGGAGATGAGTAATTAGAAGAATGGTGGGCTTCCTCAGCTCAGAGCTGGGGTGACAGAAAGATAATGTGGGATGATAGCCAAGGTGCATCAAATAGGAAAGTGTCTTGAAGGCTACCTTATATTATGACTTTGTAGAAAAATATATTTACATACATACATATATTTCTATCTATCTGTGTGTGTTTCTGTGCATATTAATACAATATAATATATATTATGATATATGCTTATATGTTATAGTAGAACATATGAACCATAAAGACTTTATTCTAACTGGGGAGGGGGGCAGTATTAAACAGAATAGAAAGTACTGTCTATACTGGAATCAGAGCACTGAGAGCCATATGAAGTATCATAACTGTACATGAGTCACTTTGCTTCCGAGGACCTTAGTTTCCTACTTATCTCATTGGGCTGCTATGAGAAAAACAATTTAACTTTAAAATGTCATATACATTCTTTATTAATGCCTTATTGGAGCATGAAGACTCTCAAAGGTTGATACCAAGCTGTAGAAGCTTCTACTACACCGAAACAGCCATAATGTGTATGAAGTTATGACAGATTTTGTACCTATTACTTTCCTCAAAAGGAAAAAAAAGTAACTTTCTCTCTCTAAAAGCAAAAAAAAAATATCAGGACTCATGTCTTGGTAGTTGACCACTAGAAAGACTTTTTGTTTTTAAACTATTAGCAACTCATGGAAACCACCTTTTAAAGCAGAGAGGGGTTGTATTATGCCTTGGTGGAGGGAGGGAGCACTTGTAATTAGTGAAATCATGAATGACTGAAATAAGGTTTAAGTATGAGCTATTATTTTTTTTTTGAGGGGAAGGCAGGGCAATTGGGGTTAAGTGACTTGTCCAAGGTCACATGGCTAGTAAGTGTTAAGTATCTGAGGCCGGATTTGAACTCAGATCCTTTTGACTCCAGTGTTGGTGCTCTATTCACTGCACCACCTAGCCACCCCTACTATTATTATTTTAAAACTTAAAGAAGAAATCATTTTCCAAATCTAACCAGGACTGCACCCACAGACTGATCTCTCTGTCTGACCTATCATAGTTACACTCCAATCTGTCTTTCAGGTCTTATTTCCAATCACTTCTCTCCATGTCCTCTTAACTTCTAACCCAAATAGATGAGAAGTTATGTTCCAGTCACGTTTTACCTTCTTCCACCTCTATTCATTTGTACCATGGGCCTGGCTCACACACTGTCCTCATCTGCCTGATTGAAATCCTTTGTACCTTTCAAGACTCAGCCAAGATACCACATTTTCCAAGAAGTTTTCCTTGAGGTCAAAGATACAAATCATATATTATTTCTTAGATTTTTTTTTAGAACATTCTGTATAGCTTTGTCTTCTGCACCTATAATATCCTCCCTTGTGCCATATGTGTTCATGTCAGATCATCTTTATTAGACTGTAAGTTCTTTGAGACCAGGGACCATATCATTTTTCATCTGTTTCTTCTTGGCATCCCCACTGGCAAGCACATTACTTTAGATTTGTAGTTAGAGGGCAAATAAATTCTGATTATTTCACTTACACCCTGTGTGACCTTGGGCAATTAATACCACTTTTCTGAACCTCGGTTTTCTCATGTGTGAAATGAGGAGGCCAAACTCAATGACCTTTAACACCCTTTCCAGTACTAAATCTATGGTCTTTTGTTATAACATATTTTGAATTAAAAAAAAAAGTTGTATTGTATTGACATTTTCCACTTTCCTCAGCTGTTTTCTACAGAGGTAGAGGTATTCAAGGTAAGTGTCCCTCTCCCTCTGATTTCCCAGACCCCTATCTGTGTTCCTTTTCACACACCCAACCTTTGTGGCCCCATTCTCCTTATCACCCTGACGACTTGCAGAAGGAGACTTGAAATAACAAGAACTTTTTCTCTTACGGTGGCAGCCCATGATGGAATTGGCATGACTTTCCATACCACATGAAATAGGTCGGGAGATGTCTCTTTTTTCCCCCAAAGTAATTCTACAGTAGAAGCCTTCCTACTGTGCTGAAAGTTGACCTCTTGGACAAACACACTGTAATAAAAAGTGCTATTTGCTATGAGTGCACTGGGAGTTTTAAATCATCAAAATAAAACACCCCAGGCTCTGCCAGTAAGATTTTCATTCAAAGAAGGACTCAGCTTCACAACATAATAAATTATATATGACTGGGACACATAAAACATTTAAAGATATACAGAAATTTGCTGTATTTGTGTTCAGTGAGAGAGTTCAGCTCTTGAAGTACTTTTTTATGTCAATCTTGCCTATTCATAAGACGAAAAGAAAATGTCCTTTTTGCCAAATGAGAAGAGGCAAAACAACTCACCATCCTCTCCTTCTTGCCTTTCTCCCTCCCCTCAGTTCAAATTTAAGTCAAATTTATTATATATTTTTTTTCCTATCACTTAACAGGTAAGTGTTGGTATGGAGAAATGTCAAAGAAGAAAGCAATAATCTTGAGGTCCTCAAAACAGGAGTGTTTAGAAATTGGGAAAAGTGGAATGCCGCCTCCAGTGCAATTAAGGCTGAACAGCAGTGACACATGAAGCCTCCCATCTGAAATATCAAACCAGAGGGAGAAATCCAGGCCTTTCAGGGATGTGTTGACAAGTGGAGCAGATACAAATGAAATCCCCCATTATTGGGAATCAGTTTTTTTTTTAAACAAAGCTTAGAAGGGAAAATTCTGGTGGTGAAAAAATATTATATTGAAAGAGTTCCCAGTTAAGATGGCCAAGTGAAAGCCAGCAAGGCAGGCCAGCTACCCCAATGAACATTCCAGAGAAGATTTAAAAGGGTGCCAGCAGAACTGAAGATGAGGAAGCCAGAGGGGAAACCTTCTAAGCTTCTCCATCAGGTTCCAATTTTACCAAATAATAGCCAGAATCTTCCCAAGGCTCCAGACAAAGGTACATAAGTTATGCTGAGAGATAGAAGCCAGTTCAATCGCTGATAAAAGGCACTTAAAACCTTTAGGTTCTGAGGAAAGACATGGCCAGGGAATGGGAGGCCAGCACTTTGCAGCCTGAAGTCAAATGGGTATATTGGTATATTGAAGCTGCAGCAAGGGATGGAGCTGGTAGCTCACTATGTAGAAAGAACAAGCTGGAACCCAGTTCTACTACTGTCTATCCCACCTTGAAACCTATGCCCTAAGGAGATCAAAGGGTAAAATGACCCATGTGTGCATAAATATCTATCACAGTTTTTTTTTTGTAGTGGCTCTAAACTCAAAACTAAAAGGGTTCACACCTTATGGGGAAAAGCTGAAACAAAATATGAGATATGAATGAGATGGAATATTATTAAGCTAATGTCAAAATGCACCATTTAAGAGGAAGTTCTGAAGACCTCACATGACTTCTAAGACTGATAAAAAAATGCCTTTTACCTCTTAGCACAAAGGTGATAAGCTAATTTTGCAGGATGAGATATGCATTATCAAACATAGGCAGTGTGGGAATCTGTGCACCAGAAATATGCCATTCTTCTCCAGATTGCACCCCAGACTCTCTTGGACTTTCTCTACAATGCTACAGAAACCTCTTCAATTGAAAAACTCTCACCTCATCCTTGACTTCACAGATTAGACATAGCCTGTGCTTCTTGACTGATGGGTTCTACCCATAACCAAAATTTTAAGAAGTCCTAGGATAATCATGTGTTTATTTTTCTCCAGATTGTTCTCATGATTCTCTGACTTTCCCATCCCACCTCACCCCACACTGTCTCACTACCCCCCTTCCCATTTCAGCTCCCTTTTATTGCATTGTCTTGGTACATTAGAATATAAGCTTCTTGTAAGCAGGAATTATCATTCTTACTGCTTGCATTTATATGCCCACCTCTTAGCACAATGCCATGGCACAAAAGTGATTCATATATGTCTGTGAACCTGACTTGTACTGTTTCATTAAATTTATTTCTTACAAGACAGGATTCTCTATCCCTCCCTGCCTGCTGCCCCCTCCACCCTGCCAAGTAAGGGGTGTTATGGCAGGGGAGTAGGTAGGTAATGAAAGTGATAAGAAAAAAAAGAGCATCAATGAAATGTTGTTGTTTTAATCCACAGAAGAGAGCAGAAGGAAGTTCAGGAAAATATGGAGACTTTGCAGGACTAGGTCACCCTTTTAACAAAGGGTCCAGTTGAACATTGCATACACCCTCTTGATTATAAAATAGTGTACTTTCCACTGTATTCAACTTTTTCTCCCCAACAAATCAATGAATTTAACAAAGACCTTGTGGAAGCATAACATTTTGCCCCAAAGGAATGACTGATTTCTGGAATTTCAGATATTTCTGCATAGATTTCAAAAGAATAAAGGTATCTGAAAATAGGGTAAAACATGTTGATGCCTCTTAAATTATGACAACTCTTCTCCACTTTCTGAGGACCATCCTACAGGATATCTTGTCTGAACATTAAATTAAATTCTAGTGCTCTATTTTCATAGCTTTGGTGACTGTATTAATCCATTTCATCTCAATTTCTCTCAAATGAAAAAAATAGAGACAATCTATTTCCCTACATTTTAGTGTCCTTAGAAGATTATTCACTATTTATAAATTGTCTTGAAGGTGGAGAATTCCAAAGAGGCATAATTGTGCCATAAGAAGCAGCAAGGTATTCAAAAAGGAAATGGATTGGAGTCTATGTGTTGATTGACACAATACGTCTAACAGACACTGTGAAAATCATTTAGTCATTGTGTTTGGGGTCATCTTACTTTTAGTCTCACTCAGATAACCTTAGCTCTTATACCTGGCAAGTGGAATTACATACAAGTGACTTTATTTCTTTGATCCTCATTTTCTTAAATCTCTAAAATAGGTGTAATAATTCAGAGGGCAATTGTGAGAAGAACACATCATAACCTACAAAGTGCTACAGGAATGTGAACTGTCATGATTCGAAATAAATAAAGAAAAAGGGGCAGCCAGGTAGCACAGTGATTAAGATCACCGGCGCCAGTGTCGGGATGACCTGGGGATCAAATCTGGGCTCAGATACTTAGCACCACACCCAGAAATAACTGGCCGTGTAACCTTGAGCAAGTTACTTAACCCCAATTTCTTAAAAAAAAAAAGGAAAAGGAAAGAAAAATAGCCCACTAGATAAAGCAATTTAACAGAGTGGGCTAATGACTTTTTTTTCTTTACAACTAATTTTGAAAGATAGTATGGCATAATGGGAGTGCTGGCCCCCAGGCTATAAACTCAGAATGTCCTGGATTCAATTCCTGTCTCTGACATATGCTATGACAAACAAGCTACTTAAATGTTTAGGAAAGCCAAATAACTCTTTAAAAGTATAAATTGTAAATTAATTGACATCTACTGATGGGGAATTTTCCTGTCAATAGTTTTCTTCACATATTAAATCACACCTGTGTGTGTTTGTGTATATGCACATACATATATGCATATACACATATATACACATATATGCATATACATATACACCCATACACATGTGTACATGTATCTGTGTATATGAACACACATAAACATGCATAAATACCGTCCTCAAATCCTGTATGAAATAGGTTTTCAAAGAAAAAAAGGATGTTTCAAGGGCTCATAAGTCTCATTGTAAGTCACCCACCCCACACATAATTCCAGGTCTCTGTGACATTGTTATTAAAAAATTATTTTATCAGCCTAAATGTTTATTTTCAAATTTATTCATGTTCCCGTTTGAATTATAAATGAGCTAATATGATGAGAGGGAGCAGATGGAAAGAAACTAATGAGGACCATACTATTGGGTCAAGTCATTGTACATTGTTAAATTAGCAACTCCCTTGGAAAGAGCAGTGTACACACAGGAAAATGTCCTGGAATTAGTCTCAAAGGTCATGGGTTCCAGTGCCTGCTCTACTCCTTGTGAAACAGTTTCCCGAGGACCAGTCAAAAAGAAAAGGGAGGGATAGAGGATGAGAAAAAAAGAAAAATGTAGTTGGCAGTGCAGAAAGCTTCTTTAAAAAAAAAGTGGAAATGAAGGTTAAAAGCAGTTTTTAAGTATGCAGACAGATTCATTCATGTGCATTTAAACTCCTGCCAAACCAACATTCCAAAGTAGGTATTCAGTTAATCACCATTTATGTAGAAACTTGATCCACACCCTCAGGTGGATTCATCATGATTTATTCTATTTTTGTTTTCTGGAATTTTGTCTGTTCCACCTGTGTGCTCTTGACAGGAACATCACCATAGGAGGGGAACTTGTTAGTGTGATCAGTGTGCACCCTTATTTCTAGTTCATAAAAATATAATCATGTTGATTAAAGTCATTTTCGTGGGTCAGTGTTGTTATACAGATTCAAATCTTTAATCTGTCACTTGTTACCTATGACCCTGAATACATAATTTAATCTCTCTGGGTGTCAGTTTTCTCCTGGGGGGGGGGAGTGGGTATCAGATTAGATGATCTCTAAGGCCTACTTACTATTCTCCAAACTTGATATACTGTGATCTTTGCACAGGCTATCTGTCCCACACCCGTGAAATGTTTAATTGTGTTTGATTCTTTTTCTTGGCAAAGAGACTGTAGTATTTTGCCATTTCCTTCTCTAGTTCATTTTATAAATTATGAAACCAAGGCAAATAGGGTTAAGTGACTTGCCCAGGGTCACACAGTTAGTAAGTGCTGAGGCTGCATTTGAACTCAGATTCTCTTGACACCCTGGTCATCACTCTATCTGCTGTACCACCTAGTTGCCCCTAAGAAATGTAGTCTCTTGTAATTGCCTTCAAAGGAAATTGGATGCCACATCTTATAAGAGCCTCTTTTTTCCCCTAGCTCTGAGAGCACTTTTCCTCCTGAAATTGTGATATATATTCTCATTTTAGTGGCAAGAACTCTTTTTCATTTTGTCTTTGTTCTTCTAATGTCCCCTTAGTCACTACAAAGAGGAGGCCTATTCCAGTTCAGAAACCTCCTTGGCTAATAATCAGTTGATCTATAATCTATCAGAGAGACTATAGTCAAGGGTAACACTAGATTAGAATAAAAACTCATTTGTTACACATCTCAAAGGAGGAAACTGTGAACTATATCTCATGATACAACAAAAACTAACCAAAAGAAAATGAACCTTAGAAAGCTTGGTATGATACTTCTTTTGTTTATGGATGACATTGTATTCATTTTTTTTTGCTTTTTGGAGGGCAATTGGGGTTAAGTGACTTGCCCAAATTTACATGGCTAGTAATTGTGTCAAGTGTCTGAGCTCAGATTTGAACTCAGGTCCTCCTGACTCCAGGGCCTGTGTTCTATTCACTGTGCTACCTAGCTGCCCCTATTGTATTCATTTTCCATGGTGAGATCTACAGTCACTAAACAGAGATTAACCTTTACGATCTACCTTTCAGGAGAGAGAAGGCAGAGAGAAATAAAGAAAAAAGACATATTTCCCAGATTCTGACGTGCTGAAAAATTAAGACACCTTTATTGAGCCAACATTGTAGATGGACAATAAATTGAACCTAGAATTGAATTAGGAGCAGGATAGCAGGCTAGATTATATTTGAGAGATTACAAAACACTTTCAAATGATCCAGTTACTTACAGTTACAAATGATGATTTTAACATCAATAATCTTTAAAGTCAGTGCAGCATAGTGAAGACTGGCCATGGAGCCAAGATGACCTCCATTCAAATTCTACTTCTGATACATAATTATTGTGTTAGCCTGGGTGATTTAGTTCCAGTCTCATTGCCCTAACAACTCTCTAAAGCTACAAGATGAATAAAAGTAATTGAACATATTGGCAGTTTCCTCACTTGGGAGCTCCTTATATGGATAAAAATTCTAGATTTAGAAAAAAAATCATTCTTTTGTTGATGCTGGGGGTGATTCACAGAATATTTTGTGATTACAGAAGAAGAAAAAAATCAGGCCATTCAAGTAATGTGAAAGCAAAAGGTTAGTATAGAGTCCAGTATATTACCAATAATGACAAATACTAGACTTTGGCATAACGGTCATCAAATATTTGCATAAGCAGAAAAGGAAGTGAGTTAGATTTATAACAAGATCAAGGGACTGACATCTTGAATATTGCCCAAGTATTAATTTAGTATCAAAAGACCTAGAGGAAGGCTTCCAATGGATTTAGTATATCAATGTTAGCTAGATAGACAAAAAGAGAAAGATACAAAATATTTATTATCTACTTCATTTCAGGCACTGTTCTAAGCTCTCATAATGTAAATGCAAAGTGAAATGAAGATGTCTACATTTTAGTTGTGAAAGACACATAAATGGTAGATGAAGTGGGTAGGTGAGGTACCTGTGTAGAGGCAAAGTAGAAAAATAGGGTATAAAGTAAATGGATAAAAAGTCTAAAAATAGACTTATGGATAGAAGAAATTTTATGAATAAACAAGAGATAAAAGCAAAGTTATGTGTGAAATGGATAATTTCTATTACATTGAATTAAAAAAAGTTTTGTACAAATAAAAGAAATATGGGCAAAATCAGAAGGAAAGCAGAAAATCTGAGGAAAATATAGACAGTTTATCAGATAAAGATCTCATATAAGATATATACATATAAAGAACTGTCAAATCTATAAGAATATGTATCATTACCCAATTAATAAGTGATCAAAGTTTGTGAATAGTCCGTTTTTCAATGAAGAAATCAAAATAATTTAATGTTATTTAAGAAAATTTTCAAAAGCCCCTGTTGATCAAAGAAATGCAAAATTAAAACAACCTTGAAATATAATTTTATACATGCCAGATTGACTAAAATGATATAAGGGGAAAGTGAAAAAAAGTTTAGAGTAGATATGGAAAAATTGGGACAGTAATTCATTGCTGGTGTAATTGTGAACTGATCCAATCATTTAGAGATTAATCTGGAGTTATACAAAAAGAGTTATTAAACTACTTATATCCTTTAACCCAGCAATATCATTACTAGATCTATTTCCAAAAATGTTTAGGGGAAAAGGAAAAAGAACCTATATATTCTAAAATGTTTATGGCAGCTCTCTTTGTGGTAGGAAAGAAGTGGAAAGTTCAGGAGTGCTTATTAGTTGGGGAACAGATGAACAAGTTGTGGTAAATTATACTGATGGAGATAATATTTGTCCTGTCAACTTCACAAGATTGTTGTGAGGAAATGCATATTGTAAACAAGAGCCTAAGTTTCCTGAATCAAAGTTCAGGACTGGTTTGATTATGCCATACTGTTTCAACACATATGTGTGCACATGTGTGTATGTATAGTAATGTGTATATAACTATATGTACTTGAATATATAGATGGCTAAATATAATAAAAATAGTGATGGAATACTACTATGCTATAAGAAATGATGAGCTCAGTGATCTTGGAAAAAGTATTGTAAGACTTGCATGAAATTATGAAGAGTGAAGCCAGCAGAACCAAGAGAATATTGTATACTGTAATAGCAATATTATTTTAAGAATGACTTTGAGTGAATAAGTTATTTTTACTATTATAGATTCCAAAGGACATGTGAAGAAAAGCACTATCTGCATCCAAAGAAAAAACTCATAAATAGAAATGTGTATAGAATATTTTTACATGCACATTTACACATTCACACACACATAGCTATTTGTATCTAATGGTAGCCATCTCTATGGCCAGGAAGGGGGGGAGGGTAGAAAAAAAGAGGAAGAAAAATGAAATTTGCTTGATAATTTTATTGTATGCTTGAAACGAATAGTAAGTTGTGCTTAGTAGATTTGCAGTTTCATGTACAATCATCTTTTTTGTATTGTACTCTGTTATAGAAATGCTTGTTTTATTACATGAATATGTTTTAATGTAAAAAAAATTAAGGAAAAGAAAAGAAAGTTAATTCATGCCTGAAGTGAGCATGGCTGATGTGGATGGTTCATCAAATGGTGGTCTGAGACAGATTTCACCAATTGGAGGAAGAGGTCATAGGTGTATAAGCATTGGGAGTACAGGAATTTGTGGAAGGACTTGAACAGGAAGTGTATAGGATGAGAAAGCATAGATGATTTGCAGTATGCATTGTAGACTGAAAGAAAAGAGAGTTCCATCAATGAGATCATACATCCATGATAATACTAAAGTAAGTTGGAACACCACAGTTTCAGATGAATCAATATTGTATGTAATCCAAAGTAAATGGAAAGAGGCAAAGGAAGTAAGATGGCTGGAGCATATTACTAACTATGACATGTGCTCAAGCATCACAAAGGAAAAAAATAACTCAAGGATTTGTATTATTAAAAAAAAGTGGGTCAGTCATGAAGTCACATAGGGAAATTAAAAAGCCACAGAGCTGCTAGACCTCCAGGACAGAATATTAAAAATAAATAATAATAATGAAAGAAAGGTCTCTATTACATTTTTATCTCTACTATGTATGCTTTATAGAAAGGGAAGAACAGGAATCTTAAAGGACCAGAAGGGATAGAAATCTTAATTTCTGAACCCAGGAAAGGAGTACACTTACCAGAAAAAAAATGCAGATACTTCCAAATATCAAATAATTATTTTTCATGAATTTCCTAGTTTTTAAAAACCATACTGACTTTGCTTTATTTGTCTCTTTTATTTTTTACAGTAGTATACAGGAATTACAGAGTATGGCAATATTCTGTAGCTACTAACATATCAAAATGTATACCTATTATAATTCAACAGTTTAATCATTTTGGGGTGAGGACAAGATAATAATAGTAGTAATTTGCATTCTTATAGTGCCATAAGGTTTCCAAAATGCCTTCTTCATGACAACTCACTGAGGGATATAGTATGGATATTATTATTCCAGTTTTATAGATGAGGAAACTGAGGCTCAGAGAGGTTAAATATATGGTTCCTTCCTTCTAAAATAAACTTTCCAGTTCCAGTTACTATCAATAAAGTTGCTCAAGTAATGAATGTCAGTCAGGATTTGAACTTGGATCTTCTGTCATCCAGGACTCATTCCATTTCCTCTACACTGTGCCTTGGAATGTTTATAAATTTGGAAAAGTTGGGATGTGGGGGAAGGGTGGAGAAGCGACAGCATGGTTTTCTCTCTCTAGCTCTGTAAATTATGAGAGAAGAGTAGATCTTCAAAGGAAATAGTATATCATGCTTACCAGCTTAGGACAGATATTTATGGTGTGATTCACTTCAGCCTTGTAGGATGAAAGCGGGAGTCATAAAATGTGTGCACAAGAGTGTGCAAACTGTTGCATTCTCTGAATTCATTGAAGATGACGTGAAAGAGTTGTTGGGATGCTTTATTATGTGTGGATGGGCTGTAAAAAACCAGTTCGAGTGTAGCTTGAAAATAAACATCGGTCAAAGATGAAGATGAGCATGATGGGAATGACACTGCAATTAAACTTCAAACCCCCTTTTTATGGACACATTAAAAATTATGTTCTAACCAATAGAATGAATAAACAGTATCCCTCCCAGTGTAGTTATGAATGCAGCTACAAAAGCACAATCTATGACAATGAGAATTTGTACCATTTAAATTACTTTTCAATTATTTAAAATATATAAATATTTCTGTATTTTTGCAGGGGTAAAGAAAGTCAAAGGCGAGTTTGGAACTTACAAGTGTATCTTCCAACAGAACTTTGAATGGACACTCAAGTTATATCATTTAAGATATAGCAGTAAAAATTATTTTAAGAGATGATTCTCTGGAGAGGGAAGGAGGAAGCATATGCATGAAATATAATGATGTAAAAGAGAAATCAACAAAAACTATTTAAAAATATATTAGTGTAAGTTTGTGGGAAGAGCACTGGAAGAATCAAGAGAAATGGGTTTTAATTCTGACTTTGTCATTATTTCACTGCAAAATCCAGTAGAATGGAATTTCCTTGAGGAGAGAAGCTTTTTTTTTTTTCATATTTTCTTTGTATCCCCAGTTTCCAGCAGAGCACATAGCTCCTAGTATATATTTGACAATATTCTTGCTAAATTGTATTGAATTACAGTGGATTGGATTAAGCTTGAGAAAGTCACCTTCCTCAATTTTCACATCCAAAAATGAGAATTTTGGAATACACAGTATCCAAGGGCTCTTTCAGCTCTGACCTTCTACAGATTATCAATCCCTAATGGGACTTCAAGTTCTACCATTGTGTGTTTTAAGGTTTATTTTAACCCTAGAATTCTATGATTCTAAAAGTTTAATATCTTTGTAACTAAAAGATTCTAAGGGATTTTTCAACTCTGACTTTATAGAATCTCCAAAATCCCTTCTATTTTCCCATGATTTGTCCTAAGACCCTTTCCAACTCTAACATTGTATGCTCTATGGTGCTGTGGTACTTTCTAACTATGATGTTCTGCAGTTCTGTAATACTAATAGTAAACATTGTTAACATTGATGTAGTTTTTATGTAGCAAGAATGGTTGATTATCTCATTTGATCCTCACAACAACCCTGGGGATATCGGTTCTATTATTATCCACAAGCTATAGATGAGGAAACTGAGGCAAACAGAGGGTGAGTGATTTACCCAGGATCACATTGATAGCAAGTGGCTGCAGCCAGATTTGAATTCAGGTCATTTTGACTGCGAATGTGGTATCAATCCATTATAACACTAAGGACTGTTCCAACTCTAACAATTTATGTTCCATGATTATAAGGCTCCTTTTAGTGCTAGTATTCTATGTCTCCTTTTAAGTAAAGAAGACAAATAAATATAATGGGAAAAACGAAGGATCTAGATAAAAGCATTAATATTTGATAGGCTATAAGAGAGAAGAGAATCACTCCTTTAAAGGAGAGCAACCCTCAAGTTAGGTTAAATGTAATGACTAATAGTAATTCCAAAGGATGAATAAGGAAATATGCCTTAATCTCTCAGTGTTGAGTTTGGAGGGGGAGGTAGAGAACTGGGCATAGTGGAGGAAAGCTGGAGTATGCTGAATCTCACAAATGCACAAAGTAAAAAAAATATCTTTACTTCTGACAATGAGAGATGATGCTATTGGTTACTCTTACTCACATCCATGATTTCTATAGGAATTCTTCTATTCTGGTGCCAAAACACTACTCAGAAAAAGAGCAAGGAATGCGGTCGACCTTTTAAAAGGTAGTCAGTGTCCTGTGCCATCTAAATCAGCGTCCTGCATCCTACCACTCTACACTAATAATATAATCTCTTTTGGGCAAACTTCACTGTAATGGACATATTTTCAGCTTTCTTGGCTTAGGTAACTTAGCAAAGACAATTCTGTAACTTCATGCAGAGACAGAAGTGATGGTAAGCTTTTTTCCATAGGATATGTCATGCAGGGCCTGATCCTTCCATCTTTGGGATTATGGACCTTATCAGAATTTCTGAAATGAAGTTGTTATCATACGAGTATGTGTCTGTGCACAATTATGGATGGATGCTCAAACTTTTCCTAGATGTCTAAGATATTATTCTTTTTAAAAAAATGAATAAGTAAAATTCTCTTTTGAGGCAGCAAGGGGAATCATCACCACCAAGGTGTATGGAGATAAAGGAATATATGACCTTATTGCTTGATGCAGAAGGAAACAGGTGAGGGTGTTCTCTTGGCTCCTTATTTCATTCCTGCTTTTTATTTCGTGGCTAACCTCAGAGTTCTTCTTGTTAGCATTCTGCAAAAGAGAAACATCTAGCCACCTTCAGGGAAGCTATTATTGTCGAATGCACCAGTATTATCTTGCATGGGGTAGGGGGGGAACATTGTTTATGCAGTCTATTTATCAGTGTTGGCATATATCTAGCAATATAGCAATATCTCAGCAGTAATGGCATACTAGAATAAAGGCGTTTTCATTAATAGAAAGTGCTTGCCTGTAGCATGTACATCTGAGATACTAAAGGATTATTTACCTATCATTAAGATATGGATTTTTTATCTGGTCCAGTTTTTCTTGCAGCAGAAATCATATTAAACTCATAGGCTATTACATCTTACATCCATTGGACACCTTTTCATTCATAGGTAACCTAATATAAATGAGGAAAAATAAATCCAACTCAATTTGTCGGGCAATCTTTTTTCTCTGCTCATCCCATCCCCCCACCACAACCTGTCCATTGTCTGTTTTCAACACATAATACGATCCCCAAACCTGTTTCACTTGTATCCACTTCAATGAATGCTTTTGATTCAATATAAAAATTTTAATAATAAGCTCAAATGTACTATTTAAAAAATCATCATAGTTTATAAAAAGCTAATTCCCCTTGTTTTGATGCAGTTATATACAAGGAATATGTTATTTGGTTGGCCTGAATATTTAATTCATTTTTACTATCCTCAGTTCAATTTTTTAAAAATAAATTTCTCCCTAGTAAACATTTGAGTTTAGTGGAAATGTTTCCTAATAACCTTTGACCATACCTATGCTGAAAATAGTTTCATTCATGCTAAACTCTGGATGAATTTCATGGCTGTAGACAGCTCACTTGGGGAGTACAGAGAGAGAGACAGACAGACAGAGAGACAGACAGACAGAGAGACCAAGAGAGAGAGAGAGAGAGACAGAGAGACAGAGACAGAAAGAGGCACATAGACAGAGATAGAGAGAGACAGGGAGAAACAGAGAGGCAGAAAGACAAAGACAGAGTCAGAGACAGAGAGACAGAGACAAACAGAGAGAAAAACAGAAACTGAATAAGAGACTGAGAAACTATAAACTACTTGTTTTACATAATCGTACCTTTGCAGCTGACTTAGAGCTTTAAGGTACCTTAAATATCACCTAGTTTAACACTAATAATTTACAGAGAAAGAGATTTGGGAATAAAAATAACTTCTAACTTCCCAATTATTTGCCCAAGGTCACAGAGTAATAAATAGTATATATGTATATGTACATATATATGTATATATACACATGTGTATGTGTGTGTATGTATATATGCCAGATTTCAAAGCCAGGTCTTCTGATTACCAATCTACTGCAATCTAATATTTTTCTTCCTCTCTTTTTTCCTTCCTTTTTTCTTGCCTTCATTCTGTCTCTAAACCATATTGCCTTTTGAAACTTTATATTTTCAACTCCCCCTTCTCTGTAAGTCTACAGATTTTGTTCCATATTGGAAGTCTATGATTGGTTCTCTTTATTTGTTTAGGTGAGGAAGGCTTCAGGGACCCATTTTAACAATTGGTACTCAGTTTTTTCAACTCTTGGAACAGGTGAGAAAAATTAAGCCAAGAGAGATCAAATGAATTGCATGTCAAACAGATAGCAAGTGACAAGCAAGATTTGAACCCAGGCATTCTAATTTTGAAACCATTATATTTTTTGTTGTTGTTTTATCAGAGATTGAATCACATACATAGCAATACTTATTGTTTCAATTCACCCTGGTTTTGATGTATCCTTTGAAAAGGGAGTGAATTCTATGATGCTCCTCTCTGAACTTGTATCAGCATTCTGGCCCCAGTACAAAAGAAGAAGAAGAAGAAGAAGAAGAAGAAGAAGAAGAAGAAGAAGAATGATGATGATGATGATGGTGATGATTATGGTGGTGGTAGTGGTAGTGGTGGTGGTAAGTATTTATATGGCCTTTTAAGATTTGAAAGGTGCTAACAAAAATCTCTTTTTGTATTCGCAACAACCCTACGAGTACTGTTATCACAGATGGTACTCTTACTTCCCATATGAAGAAACTGAGGCAGACTGAGATTAAGTAATTTTCTCAGGGTTACACAGCTAGTAAGTGTATGTGGCCAGATTTTGATGCAGGGAGAGCAGAAGGAAACTATTTTCATTTCCTATGAAATGAATCAAAGGTCTTGACCACAGTGTTAGAGAAGTTTTGTTTGTTTTTTTTTCTCCTGTGTGAAAAATTTTATTTGGGAGATTAGGGTGCCACCTGCTTCTGCTCCTCACCGCTCAAAGAAAAAAAAGAGTGTCTTTTTAAAAATTGGCAACTTATTGAAAACCTACTGAATCTCATGTCCTTATACACACTGTATTGCCTGGTGTTTCCTTCCAGCCCCTGTCTACTTCATCACCTCTCATTTGGACTGCTATATACCCCGGTGCTTGATCTTCAAGTCCTAGTACTTTCTAATAGCATTATGCTTCTTACATTCTATAAAAATACAAAGAATGTTCAGGAATTAGAATTCCAATATTATTTCCACTGCCTTTGAATGGAAACTCCTCCAGTGCTACAATTTTCGCTTCTCTGTCTCTGTGTTTTAGGCTATGCAGAATATGTTCTACATATCTAATGAATACTTAGAAAAGGGATTGGTCCACTGAGGAGAGCAAAATCCTCATGGAAAATGGATTCCCACCCTGGAAAACAATTGCCAGGAATAATAATTAATAATAAGATATGCTGAAGAGGGTTAGGCCAGTGGAGAAATCTCTTGACAGGTCCCATTTTTTACATCAAATTCCTCAAGGATTTTTGTTCATGTGTCGTGTTTACTATAATCAAGGTGAGGCATTGAAATTAATTGTTTTGGGCAGGGCAATAATGCCATTGGTTACTCTCACTGACATCCATGATTCCTACAGGAATTTTCAACATCATTGCAAAAGACCTGCTCCCAATAGCTTGAATCAAAATCCACCCATGGCAAGCCCAACTGTGTGGTGTCAGAACCTTTGATTCTGAGTTTTAAGGTGACCCAACTCAGGAAGAACCTCATTGTGACATCTCAGAAAGACAAGAAAAGGAAGAATAATTTCTATTCAGTCACTTGAAATAGTTAAATCAACCTGACAAATAAAAGAGAAAAGGGAGGAGAATGATCACTGCCTAAATATTTCATAGATCTCAGAGAGGGAAATGACCTCAGAAGTCCTCTGGTTCAACTCCCATATGAAGCATGAATCTCCACCTACAGCATTCCAAACAAATTACAAATCACCCTTTTTTTTTTGCTTTTTGGAGGGCAATTGGGGTTAAGTGACTTGCCCAAGGACACATGGCTAGTTTTTTTTTTGTATGAAGTGTCTGATGTTGGATTTGAACTCAGGTCTTCCTGACTCCTGGGCTGGTGCTCTACTCACTGTGCCACCTAGCTGCCCCCAAATCATCCTTTTCTTACAGCCCTCAAAAGATGAAGAAAACTTCCTAATGCATCCCATCTCACTTTGGAACATTTCTAATTATAAGAAATTTCTTCCTCACATAGAGCCAAAAACTTAGAGTAAAAAATAATTCGCACCCATTTGTCCTATATATATATATATATATTTTTTCCTTTTGAAACCAAAGTAAAACAAGGCTATCTTAAAGTATTGACAAATAGAAAAAGCAATATCTCTTATCTGTATTCCAAGTGATGGTTGATTTTTCTCCTGAAAGAGAGTGAAGGGACTCAAAGAAATGCTTTTACACTTCAAGGGTGACAAGGAAGAATGAGGTGCTCTTAAAGGAAGCAATTGATACTGCAATGGAGAAAGGGGGAAGGGCACATCTGACATCAAAGTGAAGAGACTTAAACTTGCCATGATAATGGAGAATGGAAGAGTGCAACACAGAGGAGAAGGGAAAGGAAAAGGACAGTAGTACAATTAGAGCTTAGAAAGAAATTTGAGTCTCCTACTGAAGACGAGAGACTCAAATGCTCTGAGAAGGAAGAAGCTTCTTGTGCTCTTCAGAATGAAAACATACAGAGCCAGAAGCAATTAGAAGAATAAGTAAGCATCAGAGGAAGAAGAGAAAATAGTAACTTGGTAAATCCTGTTCAGGGATATTTAGGAAGGGATTTGTTGACCTGGTAACAATAGAGAGGTCTTTTGTCTTACTGAAATAGTTATCTAAGACATAACAGTGAACCTCTCAAGACTTATTAAAATGGATGACAACTATCCACTTCTGGTGATTTATGTGAACTCAAATGATTCTTCCAGGAAGAAGTTAAAAAATGTTACCAATAATACTGAAGACTTAGGGGAAAAAACAACAAAAAAATAAAAACAGGAGCAGAAAATATATTTTCCTGATTATTGACAAAGTAAATGAATGTAGAAGATAAAAATTAATTTAGAAAGTGAAGAATTGAATAAGAAGGATACTATTTCAAAGAAACTTAAGAAGACTTATAGGAAATGATGCATAGTGAAGTGAGCAGAACCAGGAGGACATACAATAATAATAATGTTTTAAAGACAGACAATTGCAAATGAATTTTAAACTCTGATCAGCACAATTACTAACCACAATTCCAGGGGACTCATGGTGAAAGATATGATATACTTCCTGATTTAGTGGTAATGGCCTCAGAGACTAAAATACATTTTGTAGATGCGGCTAATGGGGGAACTCATTTTGTTTGGTTATGTATGTGTATAACAGGCATTTTATTTACTTTCTCAGTGAGATGAGGGGGGAGGAAGATAGGAGAGAGAGAAGGTAGATTTTTTTTTTGATAAAACAAAACAAAACAGGATAAATGAATTGATTTGCTAGATCTTACAAATGTCTATGAACAAATGCCCAAAGTTTTGACCAAATGCCTACATAAATACATACATACATACACACATACAGAAGTAGACAGACAGACAGACAGACAGACAGACAGATAGATAGATAGATAGATAGATAGATAGATAGATTAGAGAGATAAGTAAAGAAGTACATAGGTGAAAGTACAATTCCTAATATAAAGAGGCAAATTTGGTTTTGTATGTATCACTAAGACCTTGTGAAATTAAGCACATGACTGGGTTCTAGATGGGTATAACTTATTCTAAAGAAGCATGGTACTTTAAGGGAGAAGGGAAAATAATTGAATATTAGTATGTTATACTTATGTGAGATAATATAGAAAGCAGAAAGGCAAAACATTATCAAGAGCATTTGAGTGAAGGTCAAAGTGGGGAAAAAACAAGTTATTTTGTCACTGGCTTATATTATGGACCACTACGGTGTGATAAACAAGTAGTTTGGGAAACTGATCCGGAGTCTGGCACACAGGCCTGATCCGATAGTACTAAAAGACTTCAAAATTCATACATTTGCTATAGCCCTCTTTCTTCTAGAAGCAGAGCAGATAATACTTTCTTTACCAGAGAATAATTTAGCCTTCAAAAGGTGGAGAAATAAACAAAGGGAAATTTTTTTTCTGAGTTTCACTTTCACTGATAGGAAGCATAGCATAGAAATATAGTACCTATAGGGGATGATAGAAATAATGTAAACTCTGATCCTCCTGATAAAGGAGTAAAGCGAATTGGTATAGTTTGACATGAATTGTACATTTTTTGGAAAGTAGATTTCAAACAGTTGAAAGGAAATATTAAGAAGTAGCTTCTAGAGGTGAAATCAACCGAAGGGAGGATGAAAGATGCTTCAGAATTAAATTTTGACAAGACAGAGGGACATAATTCTAAGAAGAGGAAAAAATGGTATTTGTTTAAAGAGATTTTTTTGAATGCACAGAGAACTCACCGTAAAACAGAGAGAGAGACATAGAGAGAGAGAGAGAGAGAGAGAGAGAGAGAGAGAGAGAGAGAGA
>NW_027186442.1:2993833-3092956 GCF_028583685.1 Petaurus breviceps papuanus | reverse complement strand
ACACACACACATACCTTGACTTCACCTTCCATTATTCCTTTTCTGTGGCCCATTAAAATTAATTCATATTTCATCTCACTTTCTGCTGTCATGCTAAGATACTGGACTCTGGATTTTGAACTTTTATACTCTTTTACCAGGGCCTAGGAGGGTCTGTCATGGTTGGCCTCCTTCCCTAATCCTCCTTTTCTTTCTTGCCAATCAGCTCATTATAGGGCCCTGTCTCTGGGCACCTGGAGTACATATACCCCCTTTTTTTCTCCACAAAGGGAACTAGTTGGCATCACATATAGCAAGTCCTTCTTCACACAAAAAGCAAGTCTGCATGCCATAAACCATGCCAAATTGTCCCTTTGAGCCACATTTATAGCAGGTGTGTATGGCCGTCCTCCTACCAACAGGATCAACTCTCAGCCTCCAGGTAAAAAGTCCAGGTGCTGGTTTCATCCAAATCTCCCTCTGCCACAATTCCACTCCACATTTATCCTCCCTCATTCCAATTCTCTATTTTCTATCTTATCTTAGAGCATATTAACAATACAAGATCATTTTCAGCCACACAACATTGTCACTTATGAACACAATTTTCACCCAGACAAAAAATATGTTTGTAAAAACATTCCCCTTAGTCTTCCTAATGGCATCAATGAAAATTCTTTCCAGCAGTTTTTGTCTTCCTCCTATATTTTTTCTAACACTTAACTTCTCATCAAATGATTGCCTACCAAGTAAGGTTAAAACTCCCCTGCCTGGGATTTAAAGTCTTCTACAATTTGGCAGCAACCTACGTTTCCAACTTAATGTCATGCTACTCACCACATACTCATATGATCCAAACAAACTAGATTATGCTAGGTCCTCTAACAAATGTGCTCTTATTTTCTACCTCTGAACTTTTGTTCATAATCTCTCTATATGTGAAATAATCTCCCTTTTCTGTTGAATCCTTCTTGGTCTTCTGAGGTCGAATTCAAATACAACTTCCTGCAGAAGACCTTCCCCAATCTTCTCAATCAGCAACAAATTTTACTACCCCTCTCATCTCACATAATACTTCCTTTCACATGTCTTTAGTGTTATCATATATTATTGTGCATTAGTTTTCTCTAAGTGTCTTATCCTACAACCAGATTAAAAATTCCATGAAAACAAGGACAGTCTTATTTGAAATTTGTTTCTCTCCCAGAGCATAGTGAAGTGCTCTGTATAAAGTGTGCATTTAGTAAATGAACATTGAATTGACATGTGTGTAATGCCATGCACAGAAGCTTTCCAGAAGAACTGCTACTGTAAACAGCTTTTTAAAGTTCTGATTACTCAGTATAGTGATCACTCTATTCCATAGCAAAAACAAAACATACATGGAAAATCAAGGTACAGCATTCACAATATTAAAACTTATCACAGAAAATCACAATATAATATTCACAACATAGTCTCAAAGTAAAATAGTCACTCTTAATTTAACTCAATTAGTCACTTATCAGTAACAATATCTCAAAGTATTCAAAGTACAATTAGTCACTTATTCAGCAAAATCTTACTAAGTATCATACACAGAACCCTCCCACCCTTTAGGTCACTAGTAAACTCTAATTCCACAATTACTCAGTACCCTAGGAGAGGTCTTTTCATCTTGACTTGGGGCCTGTTCTCAGATTCCCTGCATTCCCTTCCATGGTCCCAGATTCTTCCTGGATTCACCAGACTATCACCTGGGTTTAATGTCAGACAGATCCCAGTTCCTTGACCAGCTCTCTGGGCAGGTCCTGCTCCACACTGGCGTTCATAGGGTTTGGTCCATATCAGCTCCTTGACCATTTCTGCTCCAGGGAATTCAAGGCTCAACCAAGCCACAAACAAAGTCTCAGCATCCCAGTCATGCTTCAGTCATCTGAAGCTCCTGGCTCCTGGTATCCTGACTCCTTGGCTGTGGAGCTCCTGGCTCTGGATTCCAGGCTCCTGGGCTCCTGGCTGCTGGCTCTGGGCTCTGGGGATCCTGTTCAGAAGAAGCTCCACCACCACAAGTTCTCAGGAATCAGTTCTCCATTCTTCTATAGCTTCTCTGCCACCAGATCTTGGTCTCAAGGAAATTCTGACTATGCCTCTCTGGGGCTTTTCTTATATACACAGTATTACCTACTTCCTTCAGCCAACCCCTTTCTGTTACATCAGTTAACAGGACACAGGAGTTCATACCTTCTGTTCCCCCACTCAGAGGCTTGATCAGTTGTTACTATGTGCTAAGTACCTGCTACTTTTGCCAATACAAAGGGATCTTCAAATTCAAAATTACATTACCATTACAATGTGTTATGTTACACCTCAAATATTCTGGGAATTGTCCCCTCCAAAATTAATAAATATGATTTTGTGCACTTAGTTTGTTTCTATTTACTCAAGCATTCAATCCAAACAACCCTGGTCCCTTGGTACTGCAATCCAGTTGTTTGTTAAACAGTCCTTTATTCTGCCAGTAACTCACTGTGTAACTTTAAACTAGTCTCTCAGGACTCTTGCCCACCAACATAAAGATAAAACAAAAGTAGGCACTGTATTCAATCCTGGGCATCTAACATTAATAGGAAAATTGATAAAAGTGACATATCATAAAGAATGGTGAATGATCTGTTGAAGGAACCATATATTTAGTCAGAATAAGAACGAATATTAGCCAAGAGGAGGATAGGAAACTTATCACCAGAAGGCTGGCCACTGTGTTATCAATGTTACTAGCTTTAACAACTCAAAAAGACTACTAGAATGTGAATGTGTTTTTCTTTTCTATCAGTATAGGGAATATTCATAGAGATGTGATCATGGAGGCTTGAAATAAGACTGGATTGACCCTTTGTAGAGAGTGAGGAGATGATTTCCCCATAAATATTCAGGAGAGATTAAACCCAATTGGAGAATATTTTCTTCACAATACACCCTTGAGGTTGATGATGAAAGGATTATTATCCCTTGCTGTTTGTCCCTCATTCTCAAAGAGGACCATGATATCAGTGATGCAAATGACTTGGATTTAAGTGAGGGAGTGCTGTGCAAAGTCATCAGCCTCACTTTCTCCTACAGAGTCATCTGGGTCCAGTGGTCAGATATGCATCAAGACAACTGGGGATGACCCAGGATGCAGTGGGGGATCTTGACTTTTTCAAGCTAAGGATTTTAATGGGTCTCATTTTGACTAAGGCAGCACCCATAGTAAAGAAATTGAGGCTCCTGGATGTAAAATGACTTGCATAACAAGTCATGCTTAATTTGTCTCTGAGGTCTCTTTGAAAATCAATAGTCTTAGGCAAATCTTTTTCAAGAAATGAGCTAGAAATGTAGACTTGTACCTGAAACTCAAATCTTCTCTACAATATCACAGAGTGATTGTCCAGCATCTATTTCACTAGAAAGAGGCAGTTTGACATAGTAGAATGAACATTAGATCAACAGATCAACTGAATACATGTAAGGACTTAATAAATATGTCCTGAATTATATTGCATTGAATTCTTCAGAGAAAATTCAGTCACATGTAACGGAACTTCTATCAATTAATGAATGCCACAGGTCAGATCTATTAGGACTTTGGCTGATAAATGATTTTATGATTTAGAGACAGTTGGTGGTGCGATAGAGAACTGAACCCAGAGTTAGGGAAACCTGATTTCAAGTAAAGCTGTAGACACATACTAGCTGTGTGTCCCTGGGCATGTCACTTAAGCTTTATTGCTTCAATTTCCTCAGATGTAAAATTGAGATAATGATAGCATTTATCTTGCAGGGTTATTGTGAGGTTCAAATACTTATAAAAAGTGCTCATCACAGTGTCTGACACATAACAGAGGCTATATAAATGTCCACTCCCTCCTCCCTAATAAGGAGATTGATAGAAACAAAAGCTTACAGAATGAGACAGGAGAGAGAGACAGAGAGAGAGACAGAGAGAGAGAGAGAGACAGAGAGAGAGAGAGAGAGAGAGAAAGAGAGAGAGAAAAAGAGAGAGAAGAAAAAAGAAAGAAAGAAAGGAGGGAAAAGGGAGAGAAAGAGAGAGAGAGAGAGAGAGAGAGAGAGAGAGAGAGAGGAGAGAGAGAGAGAGAGAGAGAATGAGAGATTTTATCTTCCTAATATTTTTACGAATACAGAAATAAAAAAGAAATATATTAAATAAGCAAAGCATACTCTACTAAGGTGGTGAAGCAACCGAGGGAGCACTGTTAAATGGCATTTACACATTGTTTTTTTTATAATATCCCACCTTTGACATATCCTTGTTATCTGTGTGTGACCCTGTGATCATGTCACTTAACTTCTAAGTTACTCAGGCAGCTCATGTGGCCTATACATTACTCTTCTTAAGTTGGACAGCATGAATCTAACTATTAGATGATCTATGTGAATACAGAGGAAATTTTTCAAGAATTGATACCCCATATCATATTACAAAAAAACCACATTCTCGCACAATATTTGAGAGAGAACATAAAATCATTTCAGAACTTGCATACTATTGTATACATCACAGTCCTTGCCACAATAAAGATAATAGGAGGACATGTGGAGCTATCTAGAAATTCTCTGATAGACAGTTGTCAGCAATTATAATTACAATAACAGTTAGCATTTATATAGCACTTTAAGGATTTCAAAGCATTTTGCATATTTCATTTTATTATCACAATAACACTGAGAGGTAAGTCTTATTGTTATCTCTTTTTTATAGAAGTGGAAACTGAGACTGAGAGAGATTATGTGACTTGCCCAGGTTTACATAGCTAGTAAGTAATAAGTATCTGAGGTTGAATTTTAACTCAGTCCAAGTCTAGCACTCTTTCTACTATGCCATCATGGCAGAAGAGTTTTGAGAGAAATACTGATGACCTCTAGAAAGACATTGAAACACTGCATCAATATCTGGCTGTCACATGCAGTACAAATGCAGTATAAAAATCTAAATAAAGCCAATATCAATGAAAAATATCTACAGATTTGAATTTTGGGATGATTATCAAAGAAAATTTTTGTATCTTTAATTAATAATCAAAATTTAAAAAACCAAAAAGTTAAAATGATGGTCAAAGCAGCACAAAGAAAAAGACCTTTCAATATCAATCAAGTTATACTATATGCTATATACTATACTGCTCATGAAGCAAATAAATTGCAAGAAGACAAGAACCTCCAAGGAAAAAAGATTTGGAATTTTTTTTCTGGTTATATATATGGTCACTAGAAGTCCAACACTATAACAGTATTATATCACACATGAAATTGAATTACATATGAAAAAGAAAGCTTGCACAGTGTTAATAAAATGAAACATAGAAGGGTTACATCAAGGGAAGTGATTGAAACATCAGCTTCTCTACAAGATTAGAAAATAGTGAGTACTGATAAGATCCCTAATTATTTGTCCAATGTGCACAAATTAGGAAGAAAGAAATGAAGGAAGGAAGGGAGGATGGGAGGGGAAGATGGAAGAAGAGAGAGAGAGAGAGAGAGAGAGAGAGAGAGAGAGAGAGAGAGAGAAGGAAAAGGAAATGTGCCTAAAGTCTCATGGTTGGAAAGAGCAACTCACTATTGATTCAGTGATTAGAGAATCCACCCAAAAGTGCCATAACATTTACATAGCCTTTATTGGTTATTTCAGTGTCATCGTCTTAGTTTCATAATTTAATTATATGTGAAAAATATAAAAAATAGATCTGAGCAGTATATTTTATATTAATATGAAAAATTCTCTTTTTAAAATTTATCAGCACAATATTATCAAAAACACTTGATATAAAACATGACTTGGAAGTTAGAGAGAAATTTATATGAACATTACCTAGTAATCAGTTAATGTAAATGGATGGTCTTAAATTATATGGCTCTGCTGAAAAATCATATTAAACAACTCCTTCATTTGTGGAAACTTGCCCCTAACATAACAATATACTATTTGGACTCAAGAAGTGTAAAATTCTTAATTTGTTCCAAGAAAAGATAGAGGAACTTAAATCTTAAATCTAATAGTCAAATTAAATGAATGCAAGTAAATGATTCTTACAAATATCTTGATTTTCCCTACATAAAACACACTAATAAAGAATAAAATACTAAATATTTTATTTATAAATAAATAAGAATAAAACTAAATAAAGAAAAAGGTGAGGCTAATGATACTAAGAGACTGACTAGCCTCCTGAAGTCAAAATTTTAAGAGAATGTTAGTTAGAGTAACTAATACCTACACAATACACATCTTGCTATAGATTTTTTATCTTGACAAACTGGACTGAAATGATTCAAGTAAGTGTCTAAATAAAAATCAATACAATGTTAACAAAGCATAGGTGTCATCATTTCATGACAGGCATCAAAATATTAACACTTACTCATCAAAAAGGAGAAAAAATATTCTCGATGATCTCCATATATATTCTCAGAACACGGGATTAAAGCAGTTAAATATATACAGAAATACTTTTGGAACAAATAGATCTCATTTTATAAACCAAGAAAAAGATTGACAACAGATATATGTCCCTGGTTTTGTCAGGTGCAAGTGAAGTTTTTTTGGTTGTTGTTTTACCCCTGCTTAGCTAAGATTTAAGAAATTCTCCATGAGAAGAACAAATCCACCTGAACAAATGACTGTCAGGCAGATTTTTTTAAATAGAGGAGAGCTTTTTGATGGTGATCCAGATTGAGGATATTGCCACCAGAAATTACAAAAAAGTTTTCTTACAAATTGTGGATGTAGTGATCATTGCATAGCATATAAGTGAAATGGTAAAAATTGTGCAATTATCACCATAGTCTGCAAATAGTTTGCATTTACTGGATATCTTAAAAAAACACAGCATGATATAAGTAGCATAGTTCAGTAGTGTCTGACTTCTTTATGACCCTATTTGGGATTTTCTTGGCAAAGATTCTAGAATGGTTTACCATTTCCTTCTTCAGTAAGTCCCCATTTTACAGACGAAGAACCAAGACAAATAGGGTTTCAATAAATTGCCCAGGGACACATAGCTAGTAAGTGTCTGAGGCAGGATTTAAACTTAGACCTTCCCAATACCAGGCCTGTGCTCCATCCGCTGCACCACCTAGCTGCGCCTAGTAGAATAGAATCAAATGACCTAATTCTAAAACTCACTAGACTGTTACATTTGTCCTATCATGCACCAGAGGACTACCATCTTCCCCATAGATGACTTCCCCTTTATGTTTTTCCTCTACTTATCAGAATTTGTTCTCCTTTATAACCAGGCCTATTTCAAATTTCTATGTATATTCTCAGTTCTTTGTTCATAAAAAGTACTCAATATTTTTTTCATTCATTTTAACAGATGAGGAGAATGGGGATCAAGGAGGTCAAGTGACATGGCCAAATATACATAACTAGAAAATAACTGGACATCTAAGTGGTACAATGAATAGAGCACCAGGCTTGGAAGTGAGGAAGACCTAAATTCAAATCTGCTCTCAGATCCTTATTGTATGACTTTAGCCAAGTCATTGAACCCTGTTTGCCTCAGTTTCTCATATATAAAATGAACTAGAGAAGAAAATGGCAAACCACTGCAGGATCTTTACCACGAAAACCCCATATGGGGTTAAATAGAGTTGGATTCGACTGAAACAGCTGAACAATAACAAGAAGCACCTAACTGTCTATGAACTGTGGAACGAAGTCAAACCACAAGATCGGCCATCTCGTGATTCTCACCGAAATACACATATACTTCGTCCACACGAAGGCAGCGTCTGCCTTGGAACTACTCCCCCAATTCTCCCTGGCACCAGCAGACCATGATTGCTACAATTCCCTCTCTGGGCAGGCTCCAGACTTTAGCCCATGAGTCTAGAGGATAGCTTTTAAGCTCACAAACCCTTGATCACATGTTTTCCTTCCTGATAACCTATTGATATAAAGTAGACTGACAGTTATTTTAAAAGATGTATTCATTCAGGTGGTATAGTAGGAACAGCTGTTATAAACAAAATTTTCCCCAAAGATTGTGCAAAACTCTCCCATTTATACATAGAGAGTTCAGGGGAAAGTGGGTTCAAACTTAGAGAGTACCTTTAGCGAAGAACAGTAACAAAGCTACTAGAAACACTTTTGCTGGACTCCTAATGCTATTTTGCTTAGGGATGGTGAAACTTTTCTGCTAGTTCTTTTTTGGAAGATTTAAATCTCCCTTGCCTCCTCAAATTCAAATTTTCTCAGATTCCAAGTACATACACTGTTACCATTTATTCTGGAAGTGCTTCCAAGATGACAATGCAAAATTTAAAACCTTTTAGACTATTTGAAGCTTACAAATATCTTCCAGCCAGGGTGAGAGAAAAGATAACAAGGTTTTCCTCTCTCATCAAACAATTCCCTCTCAAGTGATGACTGGGTGTATCCATCCTTAAACTTCCAGCCATTTCATTCTTATATTCCAAAACAGTCGACTGGTTCCATATATGCCCTACAGAGAGAGACCAAATCCCACAACCAATTCAAATAGATTTAATGTGAAACATGACTTCAGTTCATCCCATGACTTTCAAATACATCTAAGTTGATCAAGGAATTTTAGCACTTAATGTAAAACCTCTGCTGATTAACTGATTCATTAATAGATTATCATGAGATGTCCAGGCCTTATTCAAACCTATTGAATAAATCAAGATGTATTCTCTCTTGGTCAAGGTACAGGCATAACATATTGTGACTTCCTTTAAGTGGGGTGGCATAATTATCTAGGCTGACTGTTACCCTTATATGAATGTCACACATTTCCACAAATATGTGTGTGACAGGAAATTGATGTCAGGATATGCTGCACTTCACAAAGAATAATAGAGTTAAATTAACCTATGCTTAGAAGGGGTCTTCCCAAGTTCATGGCAGAGAAAGTATAAATAACCCTAGAACTTATCTTTATGAGATTTACATAAGCTCTAAAGTTGAAGACATATTTTTGAAAAAGGGTAGATCATATACAAATAAGTTCGATTATTTCAAGAAAAATGTTTTGTACACCTGTTCTTTTCCCCATTTAGGTGTAAACGTCAGCTAGTCTTCTTTTCCATGAGTTTATAATCATTCAATTAGATTCTTAGCTGAATATAAATCATTTTGCCAACTGTCCTGGCTAGGGGACTTTTAAAAGACTTTGCAAACAAGGACCCCCATCATCCTAATATTACCCTTTGTCATTAGAGATGTTGACTGTTTTTATTCATTAATCATTGCAGCTTAGTGATGATTTGTAGTAGATAAAGGGGGAAGAAAGGAAAAGGTAGGAAAGGATGTGTTTACATTAGAAATGATTTTTAAAATAGTTTTGCTAATGTATATTGAGAATATTATTTTCTACCATTTTAATTTCATTTCATGTGCATAGATAGATAGAAGTGTACATATGAGCTTTCCTTTATTTTCAATACTAAAATCATGTTAACAATTACTAAGTGTTGTAGTACATTCGTGCTATTATGCATCAACAATGATTTCTTCTACCTTTCTTGTCCTATATCTTTCCTATATTAAATTTTCCTAAAAAGGTTGTATATACCTCCTTTTAAACTTCATAGCAGAAAGGGAGTGGGAACAATTCAATTCATCCTTTTATTACTTGGAGATGAAGGTATTTACAATGTTATCTAGGTTTTCCCTATTTGGGTATAGACTTTGGAAACTTTTTGAAATTTTAATTAGTGACTCCTTTCTGTGACTTAGTCATTTGTGAAAGTTTTGTCTCAATTGTTTTTTTTTTCCTTCACTACAGCTATTATCTATGACTAGAATATGGTTCCAGATGTACATAGTTTAAGAAAAATGAAACAAAATGTATAAAGGGGAAGGACAGAATTATATGTGGAAAAAATTTGAATTCTTATGAGGAAATCTTGGAAGTTACATGGACAAGTACTGAGATGATGTTAGGAAGGAAAAATCAATGGAAGGAAAAATAGAAGAGATTATGTTGTTGGGAATATACTACAAGACACCTAGAGAGTGCAAATAGATTTGGGAAACAAATCACAGATGCATAATATAATATTAATATGGGAATTCAATTATCTAAATATCAAGTAGAGCTCATATGATCAAATGATAATTTCATCTTTCAAAAGGGAATGGAACTACCAACAAGGATTTTTTATGCAATTTTTAATAATAGGTAGGAACTCATAGCTGGAATGGAAATTATTTGAACATCATAGATAAAATTATAATTCTTTCTTAGAGTTTGCAATGGCGGAGAAGGAGTAGAGGCATAGCATAGTCTGATAGGCATCCTAGATTTTGGAAAAATGAATTTTATTTTATTTTATTTTTTGGTTTAATTACTTTTATTTTACAACATTGAGTTCCACAATCCCTTGAGTTTCAAATTTTCTCCTGCTCCTCCTCCCCTCCCCCATCATGGCGGCATGCACTCAAATATAGGAATTACAAATATCTTCCCATTAATCATTAGTCAGGTTGAAAAGAAGGATTATAACTGATGGAATTAAGAGTGGGAAAGAGGAAACAAAACAAAACAAGAAAAAGAAAGAGAGCAAGTAGTTTGTTTCAATCTGCATTCAGACTCCACAGCTCTTTCTCTGGATGTGGGTATCTCTTTCGATCATGAGTCTTTTGGAGTTGTCTTATAACCTTACATTGCTGAGAGGAGTCCAGTCTATTGGAGTTAGTTGTCACACATATGTTGTGTCTGTGATTGTGTAGAGATTTCTCCTAGTTCTGGAATTGTTTGAATGTCCATGGTCAAATAGTAATTATTAATTACTGTTGGTCTAGAGTCTCCTTAGTAGAATGTCTACAATAGGGTGATCCTAGGATTTGAGGTTTGGGTTCTGTCTTAAAGTTTTAATTAATCACGTGGGTATATTATCAATAGTATGTCTATCAACTTTTTTAGACAAAAATAGATAAAACACACATACACTCACACATAATACTGTAGGGTTTGTAAATAACTTTATATGCCTTATCTCATTTGATCATTCTAGTAACTCTAAGAAGCAAGTGGTATATTATCTCTGTTTTGCCAATGAAGAAAATTTGGACCCAGAACCATTTAGCTAGCAGAAATAGAAAGTAAAACATTGAAGTCTGTCTTCCTGACTCTAAGTTCTGTGCTTTATCACTTACGTCAAGCAGCCCCCAATAATAGCTAACATTTGTATACCATTTGAAGCTTTACAAAGTATTTTTCATATATTAACTAATTTAGTCTCAATAACCTTAGGATTAACCTACCACTTTTATCCCTGATAGTAATATATTCTCATTACAAATAAGGAGAAAGAGATTAAGTGGTCTGATTATGGTCATACAGTTAGCAAATATTGGAGGTGGAATTTGAAACTAGGTCTTTTTTCCTCTAAGAGCAGAGCTCTATCCACTCTTCTAAGCACAAAATGGAGGATAGTTAAAACACTGAAGGTTAGATCCTAAGGAAAAAAAAAGGATCAAAGCATCTGGATAATTACATTGAGTCTAATAATATGAAAATCAATACGGATGATTGCAAAATCTTAGAATTGGAGGTAAAAAAAATGGGTACTATAATAGTGGAGGACTTTAATCTTCCACTATCAGAATTAGATAAATCTAACCAAAAAATAAATAAGAAAGAAGTAAAGGAAGCGAAAATATTTTTAGATAAACTAGACATGATAGATATCTAGAGAGAATTGAATGGACATAGGGAAGAATCCATCTTTTTTTTCTTAATTGCATATGGTATCTTTACAAAGATTGACCATATATTAGGACATAAAAATTTTATAATTAAGAGCAGAAATATTAGATGTATCCTTTTCAGATAACAGTGCAATGAAAATTATATTTAATAAGGGACCAGGAAAACTATTTTTAAAAAAGGCACTAATTGGAGAATAAACAGCCTAATCTTAGAGAATGAATGGGTTAAAGAACAAATTATAGAAACAATCAATAATTTAATTTTTAAAATTGACAATAAAGAGACAACTTATTGAATCCTATGGGATACAGCAAAAGCAGTAATCAGAGGAAAATTTATATCTCTAAATGCTTACATCAATAAACTAGAGAAAGAGCAGACTAATTGACTGGGTATGCAGTTAAACAAAGCAGAAAAAGAACAAATTGAAAATCTCCAATTAAACACTAAAATTAAATCCTAAAATTTAAAGGTGAGATTAATAAAAATTAGTTTCAGAAAACTATTGAATTACTAAATAAAACTAGCAGTTGATTGCACAAAAAACAACAAAATAGACAAAGGATTAATATAGTTTTTTTAAAGAGGGAAGTAAACAAAATTGTCAGTATTAAAAATGAAAATGGTGATCACTAATAAACATGAAAACAAAGCAATTATAAGCAGTGATTTTGCCGAATTATATGCCAATAAATTTAATTGAAATGGAAGAATATTTACAAATATATCAGCTGTTTAGATTATCAAAAGATACAATAGAATATCTAAACATATTTTAGGAAAAGAAATTGAATGAGCCATAAATGATCTTTCTCACAAAAGTACCAGGCCAGATGGATTTATAAGTTAATTCTATTGAACATTTAAAGACCAACTAATTACAATATTAAAGAAATTATTTTGGAATAATAAGCAAAGAAGGGGTCCTACCAAACTCCTTTTATGAAAAAAATACAATATTGATAACTAAGCCAGGAAGAATGAAAACAGGGAAAAAAATGTAGACCAATTTCATTAGTGAATATGAATGCAAAAATTCTAAATAAAGTTCTATCTAGGAGAGTACAGCAACGCATTACAAAAATTCCATATTGTAACCAAGTGGGATTCATATAGGAATGTAAAAAAATTAATATAATTGATTACATCAATAAATAAAATAAGAACAATCATATAGTTATATCCATAGATACAGGGAAAAAACTTTTGATAAAATACAACACTTCTTTCTATGAAAAATACTTGAATGAATAGTTATAAATGATTTTTCCTTGAATTGATAAGAAACATTTACCTAAAATCAACAGCAAGCATTATTTGTAATGATGATAACCTATAAGCCTTCCCAGTAAGATCCGTTGTGGAAGACTAACCACTGTCACCAATGTTATTCAATATCATGTGGGAAATTCTAGCAATAACAAAAAGAGAAGAAAATAAAAGGAATTAGTATAAGCGATGAAGTAATATAACTATTTCTTTTTGTAGACAATATGTTGATATATTTGGAAAATCCTAAAAACCCACATAAACGTTACGTGAAACCGTTACTTAATTTGTTTTTAATAGTATTATATTTTTGTCAATTCCATGTAAAAATTAATATTCATTTTTAAAATAAAATTTCATGTTCCAAATTTTCTCCCTCTCTACTCTCATTCCTGTCAGTAATTTGAATATGTTATATATGACCAATTAATGGCTTTAGCAAAGTACCAGGTTATAAATAAACACACATAATTAATCGGCATTCCTATATATCTCCAACAAAACCCTCCAAGAAAAGATAGTAAGAAATAGGCCATTTAAAATAACTTCAGTCAGTATCAAATACCTAGGAGCACATCTGACAAAATATACCCAGGAGCTATTTGAACAAATTTATAAAAACCTTTGTATACAAATAAAATCAGATTTAAATAATTAGAGAAATATCAGTTGCTCATGGGTAGGCAGAGCTAATATAATAAAAATGAAAATTTTACCTAAATTATTCTAAATATTCAATGCCATCCCAATTAAATTACCAAAAATATTTTACTGAATTAGACAAAAAATAATAAAATTCTTTTGGAAGAATATAAAGTCAAAAATATCAAAGGAACTGAGGGAAAAAGTGTTAAGGATGGAGGAGAAGCAGTACTAGATCTGAAACTTAAACTATCTTTTAAGGCAGTGATTATCAAAATTCTCTGGTACTGGCTAAGAAATTGAAAGCTATATCAGTGGAACAGACTAGATGTACAATTTATAGCTGCAAATGACTATGGTCATCTTGTATTTGACAAGTGTAAGGACTTAGGTTTGGGGGATAAAAATTCATTATTTGATAAAAAATTGTTGGGAAAAACAGAAAGCAGCTTTGAATAAATTGGGCATAGATCAGTATCTTACATCATTTACCAAGATAAGGTCAAAATGGATACATGACCTAGATATAAAGGGAAATATTACAAAGTAATTTGGAGAATGTAGAACACACTACTTAACAAAGTTATAGATAGGTGAACAATTTATGAAGGAAAAAGAGACAAATATCATTGTGATGTGTAAAATGGATAATTTCAATTACATTAACTTTAAAATGCTTTAAAAAAAATAAAACCAATGCAGTCAAGATCAGAAAGAAAGCAGAAAACTGGAGGAGAGGGAATTTATAAACAGTTTCTTAGACAAATGTCTCATATCTCAAATATATAAAGAACTTTGTCAACTTTATAAGGATTCAAATCATGTCCCAACAGTTATGAACAGGCAGTTTCTAATGAAGAAATCAAGACAATTTATAGTTATATGAAAAATGCTCTTATTATTGAGTAGAGAAATTCAAATTAAAACAACTTTGAGGTATCCCTTTACACCATTCAAATGGGGTACAAGGATAGAGGGGAAAGAGATAAATGATGGAGAGGATGTGGAAAAATTGGGACACTAATTCACTGTTTCCAACCATTTTGGAGAGCAATCTGGAATTATTCTCAAAGAGTTATTAAACTGCTTATACCCTTTGGGACAGCGATACCACTATTAGGTCTGTTTCCCAAGATTATTAGAGAAAAAAGAAGAAACGAACCTATATGTTCCAAAATATTTGTAGTGGCTCTCTTTATGTTTGCAAAGAACTGGAAATTGTAGGCATGCCTGTCATTTGGGGTGGTTAAATAAAATGTGGTATATGACCATGATTGAATACTACTATGGTATAAGAAATAATGAGTTCTATGATTTTATTTTATTTTTAATCATAAATTTATTTTTAGTTTTCAACATTCACTTCCACCCATAAGATTTTGAGTTCCAAATTTTCTCCCTATCTCCTCTTCCCCACCCCAAGACAGCATTCCTTCTGATTACCCCTTCCCCTCATCTGCCCTCCCTTCTGCATCTTCCTATAGGGCAAGATAGATTTCTATACCCTCTTGCCGGTACATCCTCTTTCTCAATTGTATGTAAAAACAATTTTTAATATCCATTTTTAAAAATTTGAACTCCACATTCTCTCTCTTCCTCCTTCCGCACCCACACTCATTGAGAAGGCAGGCAATTCAACATAGGTTATACATGTGCAGTCATGCAAAACATTTCCATAATAGTCATGTCTTAAAAGTTGTGAAACTACATTTCCCTTCATCCTATCCCACCTTCCATTTATTCTGTTCTTTCCTTTGACCCTATGCCTCCTAAAAAATGTTTGCTTCTGATTACCCCCTTCCCCAATCTTCCCTCCTTTCTATCATCTCCCTCTCTCTTATCCCCTTCTTCCCTATTTTCTTGTAGGGTAAGATAGATTTTCATACCCAATTGAGTGTGTATGTCATTTTCTCCTTAAGTCAAATCCAATGAAAGTAAGGTTCACGCATGCACTCTCACCTCCATTCTCTTCCCCTCCACTGTATAAGTTTTTCTTGCCTCTGTTATGTGAGATAATTTATCTCATTCTACCTCTCCCTTTATCGTTCTCCCAGTACATTCCTCTCTCTCACCCGTTAATTTTATTTTTTAGATATCTTCCCTTCATACTCAACTCACTCTGTGCCCTCTTTCTTTTTTTTTTAAATCAATTGGGGTTAAGTAACTTTCTCAAGGTTACACAGCCAGGTGTTTCTGGGTGGGTCCTAAGTGTCTGAGCCCGGGATTCGATCCGCAGGTCATCCCGACACTGGAGCCGGTGATCTTACTCGTTGTGCTACCTGGTCACCCCTTCTCTGCTTTCTTTCAATGTATGTATGTGTGTGTGTGTTATGTGTATTTTTCCCTCCAACTAACTTAATACTGAGAAAGGTCTCATAAGTTACAAATATCTTCCTACCATGTAGAAATGTAAATACTTCAATTTTATTAAGCTCCTTATGATTTCCCATTTGAAAATCAAAATTTCTATTCAACTCAGGTCTTTTCATCAAGAATGCTTGAAAGTCTTCTATTTAATTGAATTTCCATTTTTCACCTGAAAGAATACACTCAAGGAAACAATTATACTGTTTTGTGGGGTAGATGTTTCTTGGTTTTAATCCTAGATCCTCTGACCTTCAGAATATCATATTCCAAATCCTTTGATCTCCTAATTTAGAAGCTTCTAAATCTTGTGTTGTCCTGATTGTGGTTCCACAGTACTTGAGTTATCTTTTTCTGGCTGCTTGCAATATTTTCTTCTTGACCTGGCAACTCTGGAATTTGGCTACAGTATTCCAAGGAGTTATCCTTTTGGGAACTCTTCCAGGACTTGATATGTGAACTCCCTCAATTTCCCTTTTACCCTCTTGTCCTAGAATATCAGGGCAGTTTTCTTTGATAATTTCTTGAAAGATAATGTTTAAAATCTTTTTTTATCATGGCTTTCAGGTAGTACAATAATTTTTAAATTCTCTCTTCTGGATCTATTTTCGAAGCCAATTGTTTTTCCAATGAGATATGTTACATTGTCCTCTTTTTCCCCATTCTTTTAGATGTTTTACAATACCTTCATCTCTCATAAAGTCACAAAGTTATTAGATTCCATTTTCTCCATTTTAATTTTTAAGGAATTATTTTTTTCAATGAGCTTTTGGATCTCATTTTCCATTTGGCCAGTTCTGCTTTTTAAGGCATTCTTCTCCTCATTGGCTTTTTGGACCTCTTTTACCATTTGAGTTAGTCTGTTTCTTAAGGTGTTATTTTCTTTAGTATTTTTTGGGGGGTCTCCTTTAACAAACTGTTGACTAATTTTTCATGATTTTCTTGCATCACTCTCACTTCTCTTCACAATTTTTACTCTCTTTCTCTTATTTGACTTTCAGAATCCCTTTTCAGCTCTTCCAAGGCCTGTAATAAATTCATATTTTTCTTGGAAGCTTTGGATGTAGGAGTTTTGACATTCATGTCTTCGTCTGGTTGTATGTTCTGATCTTCTTTGTCACAAAAGTAAGATTCTATAGTCTTGAGGTTGGTTTTTTTAAACACTGTTTGTTCATTTCCCTAGGCAATTACTTGACTTTTTAACTCGTTGTTAAGGTAGGACACTTCTTCCAGTGTGGAGAGTGTACTATCCAAAGCTTCAGGGATTTAGTGTAGCTATTTTCAAAGATAATTCTAGGGACCTATAAATTTTCAGTTTTTCCAAGATGGTATGATCAAAGGTCAAGCATTTATTCCTTTCCTGGCCTGTGCTCTGGTCTTTGAATAACCACAAGCATTCTTTTCTGCCTTGGAAGTGTGAGGAGGATTCCCTCTTACCTGCTGTTAAAAGCTCTTCCACCCCAGTGCTCCTCCTTGCTCTAGGACTGCCACCCACAACTACAACTCAGATCCAAGAATAGGCAAAGCAACAGAATCCTGCCTCAGTGCCAGCAAATAAATCCCGGCAATCCCCTTCTTATCAGCTGCTTGATTCCCCCCCCCCCCATTCTCTCATGGGCCTAGAGTTCCAGAAGCAGCCACTACTGGTGCATGGGACTGCTGCCACCCTGGGGCTAGGACTGAACCTTGTTTCTCTCTCACCCACCTCTGATAGACCTTTTCTATTGATCTTCTGTAATGTTAATAGAACATGAAGATCTTCCCTGTCCATTAATAGGCCTATATGAACACATGTGTTCAATCACAGATGCCTTAATACTTTGAGCTCTGGTCCAGCTGTTATAGATCTTAAGTTGCATAGAGCCCATTCTTGGAGGAACTTGCCTAAAGGGAAGATTAAATAGGGGACTCTTGCTTGTAGGAAGGCTTTTACACCTTTTGGTACTAAGGTAGTTAGGTTGTGAGTCCCAAGGGTTGTGATGTCTTCTGATTCTGAGCCCATTGCTTGAAAACTATATATACTGGGAGATTGATATTTTACTTTGGAGGCTCACACATGAGAAGGACCATTTGATTCCCTGGATGGCACTCTACATAGTTTTTTGTTAAAAGCCCTCTGACTATTCAGAGGTTTGTGCTTTCCCAGTCTGGTAGTGTATGTAGATGTGTGTATTATTTTTTCAGACAATAGGAGCCCTGTTTGTTGAAACTCTGTGCTGATTTCTCTGTTTGTATTTTCTACTTATTTATAATTAAAGTAAGATTGGTGACCCCTTTGTCTTTAGAAAAGCATATCAAAGAACCTGTGTTAGCAGGTCATTCTGGGTGTGCTTGGGTTCTTGCTATTACACCTTCTAAGTTGTCTTTGGCATTTGTGGGTTGAGAAGTCTGGGCACCAGCACAGTGGTTAGTGTCAATCTCCTGAGGCCTGCTCCAATTTTAAGGAGGGGAGGGGGCATTTTGCACTGGACAGCCCTCCTTTTTCAGATTGGTGCAACAGACCATTCCTGCCAATCTTCCAGGTTGTCTTGGGCTAGAAATGTGTTTCACTATGCCATTTTGTGCATTCTACTGCTCTAGAATTTGTTAAAGAGTAATTTTTTTTTACAGATATTTGGAGGGTTTGGGGGGAGAACTCAAGCAAGTCCCTGCTTTTACTCTGCCATCTTGGCTCCCTCCCCCCCAGATCAATGATTTTAGAAAAACATGGAAAGACTTGCATGAAATAAATAAGAGTTAAATAACTAGAACTAAGAGAACATTGTATACTGTAATACTAATATTGTTGAACAATTTTGAGCAACTAAGTCATTTTGAATATTATAAATAGCCAAATTAACTTCAAAGTACCTAAGATGGAATATATTATCTTCATTCAGAGAAATAACTGATAAATAGGAGTATGGATTGTACAGTGTTACATATGTGTGTGTGTGTGTGTATATACATACATATATATATATGTAAATGCATAATTGTTCCTAATGGTAGCCATCTCTAGGCCAAGGTGGTAGAGGAGTGGGAGGGGGGAAGAAGAAAATTACATGATAACTTTATTATATATTTAAAAGAGAAAGCAAATTGTACATAGTAGATTTGCAGTTTCATGTACAATTCTCTTTTTTTTCCTATTCAACTTTGTCATGGAAATGTTTGTTTTATTTCTTAAGTTAAAAATAAAAAAAAGCACGAGAAGGTAAACAGGGAAAAGAAATCATAAGGAACTTATCAAAGTTGAACTATTAACATTCCTACATGGAAAAACAATAATTGTAACTTATGAAACTTTTCTCAGTAGTTGAAGGAAATATATATATATATATATATATATATATATATATATATATATATATATAGGAGGGTATATGGGCATATGAATACATGTGTGAATGTGTGTATATATGTTTACAGGTATACATAGATAGAGGGCACAGGACCAATTTAACAGGAAGGGATGATACTTAAAAGGTGAAATTAAGATGTGAGAGAGGAATATAATGAGAGAAGATGGGGAGGGACAGATTGGGGTGAACTATCTCATATAGAAGAGGCAAGGGAAAATGGTTTCAATGGAGGGGAAAAAGAGGAAGGCAAAAGGGAATGGGTCAACCTTATACCCATTGAATTTTGCTTGAGGAGGGAATGAAATACACACTAAATAGGGTATCTCACCCTCCAGGAGAGTAGGGGTGGAAGGTGATGAGAGGGGGGATGATGGAAGGGAGGGCAGACTGGGGGAGAGGGAAGTTGAAGTGCCCACATTTGAAAAGGGATGAGATCAAAATAGAGAATAGAACAAGTGGGCGGTGGGATAGGAGGGAGGGAAATATAGTCAGTCTTTTACAATATATCTACTATGTTATTGTTTTGCATTAGCCACACATATACAACCTATACTGAAGTGCTTATCTTCCCAGTAAGGGTGGGTGACAAGGGAGGAAGGGAATGAATCTGGAATTCAAAGTTTTAAAATCAAATATTCATATATATATATACTATTATTAATAATATTTTATATGTAATTGGGAAATAAGATAAACAGGCACTGGGGCATAGAGATACACTAGAAAATTAGAAAGGGGCATGGAAGAAAATATGGAAAAGAGCAGATTGGAGGAGGGGATATCCTGTGGGACTGCTATTTTGGGGCGATGGGTAAGGGAAAAATGGGGAGAAAATTTGTAACTCAAAATCTGGTGGAAATGAATGATGTAAATAAGAAGCTAATAAAGCATTTGAAAAATTAAAAATAAAATATAAAAATAAAGAAAAATCCACAGATGTATTAAAAAAAAAGAATTAAAAAAAGAAAAAAAGATAGAGGAGCTACAAAGTAGGATTATCAATCCAGACAATATTAAAATTGTCCAGGCAAAAGACAAAGCTCTAGAGTTGTTGGCAATATGCATGGAGAAGATAGAAAAACTGGGCAAAATCCAGGAATCAAAGATGACCCCAAGAATTTGACCCTGTATGGAGAGGCATGATACTGTCAGAAAAAGAAACAGAAAGGGGAAAGGTGGAGGCATAAATGAGAGCAATAAAGATGATGAGGTCAATGCGGATATGTTGAGTTTGGGTTGCAATAGGGCATTCCATTAAAGATTCTCATCTTCTTTTTAAAGATTATTGGGCTTTAGCTCAGTGCTCTTCTCTCTCTTTGCTCTTTCTTTATCAACAAAAGGTGAACAGAGCCAAGATTTGCTGCTATTAACAAGTAAACTTGGCAACCAAGTGTTTTCTTGTACTGATTGTGCAAGAAGTTTATGCATCCTTGAGCAAAAGTAAGGGGATATGAACCATAGACAATGTGAACTTGGTATAGAATGAATCAGCTGAATATGATAACCATTAAAGCTAGAACTGATAACATTTAGAGTCCTGATGACATCAGTTTAGTCCCTCCACCCCCCTACCACCAAAGATAAATCTTTCCTAAGCATAATGCCTCTCAATTGTTCAATGAAGCTATCATCTACTGAAAATTTGAAATAAGATATTATTATGACACAAAATCTCATAGAAAACAGTAAATTAAATTAAATTTTCTTCTGAATTACCTAAGGAAAAAATTTAAAATTTTACACTAAAAGTTATGGGAATATGTTTAAACAACAATTTGTCTTCAAAAGGCCTTAGATTTTCAGTGTTCTGTAAGCTCACCATGAGTAAGTGATGTTATGTGGCAGCAAAAATTAAAAACAAAACTATTATGTGTTTTATTTTTTGGCTACATTAACAGATGCTTAGCTTCAAGTGAAGAGGATTGAGTTCCACATTGCACTATCCTCATAAGATTACATCTAGATATCTTAATTATTATTCTCACTTTGGAGGTTGGTGAGAATAGTTTAAGACTGATATTAATAAATTAGCATGAAAACAAAATAGATTGACCAAGATGTTGAAGGCCCTTGAGTCCACATCCCACGCGATTCAGTTGAAGGAATTTGAATGTTTAGCTTAGAAAAAAAGAAGATTCAGCATTGGCATCATAGATGTCATAAAGTATTATAAAACTTGTAACAAAAAACAGGGATGAGACTTCTCTTTGCCTGGAGGGTAAAAACAGGAACAATGGGCAGAATAGCCAAAATCCCTAATGCTTTTTAAAAATACAATGGAATCTCAAGAGTGGTTGAGTTGCCCCTCTTTGGAATTCTTCAAACAAGTGACAGAAGATCACTTTTCAAATATGTGGTAATGTGGATTCCTTTTCATGTATGGGCTAGATTTAATCATTTCAGATGATCCTTCGAAGTCTAAAGTTCTAATTGTGATTTGGTGTCAATGGAGCTCATCACTAAACAGATTTTTTTAAAGACAGAAAACAGAAGCAAAGGCAGGTAATGGAGGAAGAACAGCAACAAATCCTAAAGCAAGGATAAACTGAGGCCAGCAAGGTAACTGATGAACCATAAACATCCTTTTTTTCTCGTGGTGTTTGTTACTTTGGTTTATTTTGAAGTTATTTGTTTCTTTGGTTTGTTTGGTTTACTATATTGTAAAAAAGATGAAGATCAAAGAAGAGATAAAACTAATGTCTTGGGGAAGATGAGACAGTAAAAATGGATGATGAAGACAAGGTAAAACTACTCATTCTTATTTCTTTTTTTTTCTTTGCTAAGAAGAATTATTTTTGTACTGGAATGTGCAGAACATAAATGCTTCATAGAGAATTAAAACCAAAGAAATACAGAAAGATAGTGAAAGAAATGACTGAATCAGTAGATCTGATTGATGATCCATTATAAATGATTTGGGAGAAGTAACACAAGAATAGAGAAGGGAAAATGTTCCAATGATCACTAGATGTCAGTGAATCTGGGAATAATTCCATACAAAATTTTTGTTGTTCATCCTTCAGTTTTTTAAAATTTTTATTTTATTTATTTTTAGTTTTCAACATTCATTTCCACAAGCTTTTGGGTTATAATTTTTTCTCTCCCCATATTTTCCCTACCCCACCCCCAAATAGCAAGCCTACTAAATACCACTTCCCCCAATCTTTTCGCTCATATATCCTCCCCCGTCACCCCCTAACTTTCTAGTAGGCCAAGATGGGTTTCTATACCCCAGTACCTGTATATGTTATTTCCCAGTTGCATATAAAAAACAATTTTTAAACATTTGTTTTTAAAACTTTTGAGTTCCAGATTTTTTCCCTTCTTCCCTCCTCACCCACTCCCACTGGGAAGATAAGCTATTCAATATAGATTGTACATGTGTAGTTACCCAAATCATTTCCATAGTAGTTATATTGTGAAAGACTAACTATATTTCCCTCCATACTATCCCACCCCACACTTATTCCACTTTATCCTTTGACTCTTTCCCTTTTCAAAAATGTTTGCTTCTAACTACCCTCTCCCCCAATCTGCCCTCCCTTCTATCATCCCCCATCCCCCTATTTTCCTGTAGGGTAAAATACCCAGTTCAGTGTGTATGGTATTCACTCCTTAGGGAAAATTTAATGAGAATCAGGTTTCCCCATTCCCTTTCACCTTCCTGCTCTTCTCCATTTTAACAGTTTTCTCTTGCCTCTTTTATATAATTTACCCTAATCTATTGCTCCCTTTCTTCTTCTCCCAATATATTCTGCTCTTACCTCTTAATTTTATTTTTTAGGTATCATTTCTTCATATTAAACTCATCCTGTGCTCTCTATGTATACATGAACATACAAATGCCAACACTCACACACACACACACACATATATATACACACAGATATCTTCATATACATACATATACATGTATACTTATGTGTGTATATTCCCTTCAGCTATCCTCATACTGAGAAAGGTATTATGAGTTACAATGATCATTTTTTTCATGTAGGAATGTAAATAGTTCAACTTTAATAAGTTCCTTATGATTTATTTTTCCCATTTACCTTCTCATGCTTCTCTTTCTTCTAGTTTTTGAAAGTCAAATTTTCTGTTCAGGTCAGGATTTTTTATCAAGAATGCTTGAAAGACTTCTATTTCATTGAATTATCATATTTTACCTTGAAACATGAGACTCAGTTTTGCTGGTTAGGTGATTCTTGATTTTAATCCTAAATCCTTTGACCTCCAGAATATCATATTCCAAGCCCTTCATTCCCTTAATGTAGAAGCTGCTAGGTCTTGTATTATCCTGATTGTGTTTCCACAATACTCAAATTTTTCTTACTGACTGCTTGCAGTATTTTCTCCTTGACTTGGGAACTCTGGAATTTGGCTATAATATTCCTAGGAGTTTTCCTTTTGGAAACTTTTCCCAGAGGTTATTGCTGAATTCTTTTATTTTCTATTTTGCCCTCTGGTTCTAGAATATCAGGGCAATTTTGCTTGAAAATTTCTTGAAATAGGGTGTCTGTACTCTTTTTTTGATCATGGCTTCCAGGTAGCTGAATAATTTTTAAGTTATCTCCTGGATCTATTTTCCAGTTCAGTGATTTTTCCAATGAGATATTTCACATTGCTTTCTATATTTTTCATTTGTTTGAATCTGTTTTATATTATCTTGATTTCTCATAACATCATTAGCTTCCATTTGCTCCAATCTAATTCTGAAGTAATTATTCTCTTCAGCTAGTTTTTGAAATTCCTTTTCCATCTGGCAAATGTGGCTTTTTAAGGCATTCTTCTCCTCATTGAGAGGAGATTTTTTTTTTTTACCTCTTTTGCCATTTGAGTTAGTCTATTTTTTAAGGTATTATTTTCTTCAGTCAGGTTGTTGACTTTCTTTTCATGATGTTCTTGCATCATTTTCATTTCTCTTCCCAATTTTTCCTCCACTTCTCTTACTTGCTTTTCAAAATCCTACTTGAGCTCCTCCATGGCCTGTAAGCAGTTCATATTTTTCTTGGAAGCTTTTGATGAAGGAGTTCTGACTTCTTTGTCTACCTCTTGTTCCATTCTTTGATCCTTTGTGTCCCCAAAAAAGGTATTGAAGGTTTGATTGCTCTGCTTTCTTTGCTTCCTCTGCTTGTTCATGTGGCCAGTCAATTACTTGACTTTTTAGCTCTTTGCCATGGTAGAACTCTACTACCAGAGAGGAGAGCTTTGTCCCAAATCCCTGGGGTTTTTGCTGCCCTCTCTGTAGCTCCCATACATTCTGGCCCACTGGTCTCACAACTCAGGACATCCACCTGAAACAGCAATCCAGATCCAAGCAGGTCAAAGCAAGAGCAATTACCCTCTGGAAGGTTGATTGTTCTCCCTACAATCTGCAAGACAGGAGGTCTGGAGCCAGCCTGGAGGGGAAGCAGTTGCAGCAGCTGTGATTTGGGCAACTCTCACCCCGGGGGCAGAGGCCAGACCATGCCCTTCCTTTCCAACAGAATTCCTGACTGACCTTTTACTTGCTTTTTGTTATTTATGGGTTGAGGAGTCTGGAAACCACCACAGCTACTGGTGATTCACTCTCATGAAGTCTGCTCTGGCAGCCTCTAGTCAGGGCCACCCTGACACCAAAACTCCGTGGCTGACAGACTTTCCTGTGCTCCTAGCATGCTGTGATGGACGCTTTCTGTAGGCCTCCTGGGCTGCCTTCAGCAGGAGATTTGTTTCTCTTAGTCACTTTGTGGGTTCTGTAGCTCTATAATTTGTTTAGAGTCATATCTTATAGGTATTTGAGGTTGTTGTTGGGGGAGCTCATAGAATTTCCTGCTTCTATGTTGCCATTTGATTTCTGCCCCCGATAATTTCTTAAAAGATGATGTCTAGGCTCTTTTTTTGATCATGGCTTTCAAGAGTCCAATAATTTTTAAATTGTCTCTTCTGGATTTATTTGCAAGATCAGTGCTTTTTCCAATGAGATATTTCACATTGCCTTCTATTTTTTCATTTGCTTGCATCTGTTTTTATAATATCTTGATTTGCCATAAAGTCATTAGCTTCCATTTACTCCATTATAATGTTGAAGTAATTCTTTTCTTCAGTGAGTTTTTGGACATCATTTTCCATCTGGGAAAATTGTTTTTTAAGGCATTCTTTTCCTCATTGGCTTTTTGGACCTCTATTGCCATTTTAGTCGGTCTATTTTTTAAAGTTATTTCCTTCAGTATTTTTTTTTGAACATCCTTTAGCAAGCTGTTGACTTGTTTTTCATGATTTTTTTTTTGCATCACTTTCCTTTTTCTTCCTGATTTTTCCTCTTCTCTTACTTGATTTTCAAAATCCTTTTTGAGTTCCTCCATGGCCTGTGACCAATTCTTTTTTCTTTGTGGCTTTTAATGCAGGAATTTTGACTTTGTTGTCTCCTTCTCGTTCTATGTTTTGATCTTCTTTGTGACCAAAGAAAGATTCTATAGTGAGAAATATTTTCCTCTGTTTGCTCATTTTCCCAGCAAATTGCTTGACTTTTGAGCTCTTTGCCATGGTAGAACTCTGTTTCCAGAGTGGAATGTCCCAAATTTCTGGGGTTTTGTATAGCTGTTGAGAAGGACTCCCTCTCCATAGCCACTACAAGTTCTGCCCTGCTAGCACTCTTCCTCATCCTAGTATCACCACCCCAGACTGTGACTCAGATCCAAGTAGGTCAAAGTAAGAAAATCCTGCCTCAAAGAAATTCCTGCAATTGCCTTCTGTTTAGCTGCTTGGTCCCCTCACCATTTGTGAGCCTAGAACTCCGGAAGAGGCCACTGCTGCTGTTGCTGCTGCTGCCTTTAAAACTGCTACCTCTGTTGCCCTGGGACAGGGGTCTGACCAGGCTTTTCTGTCACCCACGTCCAACACAGTTTCCCCACTGACCTTTTACTTTCTCTTTGGTGTGGGTTGAAATGTTTGGAAACCACCACAACTGCCAGTGATTTAGTCCCCTGAGGTCTGCTCTAGCCCAGTCTGTGCTGTTGCAGCCCACACAGAACTGTGCTCTGCTACTGTAACAAAAATGCAATATTCACAATACCCATGGTGGTTATGAATATGCTAACATAGTTGTTAATCACAAAATGTAGCAGATTGTCCACATAGAGGGTGGAACCAAAGCCTTTATTCAAACCAGAAAACTGAGTCCCAGAGCCAGAAAGTCAAAATCATTACAGTAGCAACAAAGTTGATACACATGATTAATGTAGTGAACACCCACATTCCCAGGCCTTCACAACAGAACAGGCTCCCTCAAGCAGGGATCCTCCTCTCTCATTCATGGTAGCTCCTCAGCCTGACTCTTACAAGTTCTTAGCAGAAATTCCTAAAGGAAAGGTCTCTGCAGTAGTTCTCAGAAGAAACGTCTCAGCAGAAGTTGCAGTCTTCAGATGCTCACTGAGAGAAATTCCGCCATTCTCAGCTGAGGTATTTCCTTTTATATACCTTAGCTCCTCCCTATTCTGCCACTTCCTGTTACATCAGCAACTTCCTCCCAAGGTGTTAACTACATCTGTGTTATTTAAATAGCTTAAACAAGGTGTTAACTTGAAACAAGGTGCTAAGTACCTGCTTACTTGCCAATGCAAAGGGGCATGGAAGATCTTCAGATTCCTTTAACATTACAGCTACCAGCCTTGTGTTGTGAGATATATTTTTGCTTTTATCTTGTTATGGTCTCTTCAGTTGGAGATGTATTTCACTCTGTCATTTTGTGGGTTCTGTAGCTCTAAAATATGTTTAGAGTAATTTTTTACATGTTTTGGAGGTGATTGGGGGATGAGCTCAAGCAAGTTCCTGCTTTTCCTCCACCATCTTGGCTCCACTCCCCAAAAAAGAAATGATTTCTAACAGCCAGAATGGCTTCTTCAAGAACCAGGTCATTCCAGACAAGTCTCATTTTCTTTGTTGATAGGATTCCTAAACAAGTAGGTGAAGTCAATGTTATTATCTATGGTTTATCTAGATTTCAGCAAAGGTTTTGATAAGGTATCAAGCACTAGTTTTAAGAAGAATGTGGGTTAGATGATAATACAGTAAGATGGATTCACTACTACTAGGATGAACAAGTCTAACAATTGTTAATGTTTCCAAATCAGTGTGGTAGGGTATCTACAGTGGAGTACCCCAGGTACTTATGATTGACCCTGAACTTTTAAACATTTTTTTCAGTGCTTTGGATACATATGTGTATGTGTGTGTGTGTGTGTGTGTGTGTGTGTGTGTGTATGGTAGGTTCCTGAAAGTATCTTAAAAGCTAGAGCAGAGATGCCAAATTACAACTTCAATCTCCTGAGTGCAATAACTATATTATAATGAAATTTGGAAGTGTTAAACAAAATACATTTTAAAAATGACACAATAAAGACACTCTTTATTTGTAGTTTTCTTTATCAGTATCAATGAAATCAGTCAGTCAAAATCAATAAATCAATGCCTGCACAAATTCATTTCTATTTGAGTTTACCACCACTAGGAGATGGAGAAAATATTAGAGAAAAAACATACACATACATACATATGTGTGTGTGTGTGTGTGTGTGTAAAATTCAATAGGGATAGATTGGGATAGGATTGTTTTCTCTTCATGTTTCATGTATATAAGATTGAAAAAATATCGTTGGTCAGCAATTATTCTGAGAAAGATCTAGGGGGTTTGGTTTTCTAAACGGATAAGAGTGTGAGGTGGCAGCAAAATGGGCAATTCGATTTTGGAGTACATTAAGAGGTTTTTTGTTTTCAGGATTAAGGGAAGTGATAGTCCAATCTCCTCTGCCCTTGTCAGATTTCATCTTCTTATCTTTAGTTGTAACCACAGTAGTTTAAGAAGCATCTTGATATATCTAAGAATGTCTAGATAGGATCAACCAAGATGGTGAAGAATCCTTATCATATTCTCATATGATATGATTGGTGGAAGGGAACTTAATATATTTAGCCTAGAAATGGGCACTGTTTTCAAGTATTCCATGGACTGCAATGTAGAGAATGTTTAGAATTGTTTTATTTGAACCCAGAATATCTACTTAGGCTTAACGTAAAGAAAACAAACAGACAAACAAGCAAACATAAAATTTCCTAAAAATAGATCTTCCCCATAGTGAGATGAATTGCCTTGGAAGGTAGTAGGTTCATTTTACTGAGGTCTTCAAATACAGAGTAGATGACCACTGAAGCAGCTTATGGCACAATGATTACAATGTCAGCTCTGAAGTCAGGGAGCCCTAAGTTCAAATCCAGTTACAGACACTTGCTAGATATTACCCTGGACAAGTCACTTAACTGGTTAACCTCAGTTTCCTTAACTGTCATATGGAGGTAATAAGGACTTTCCATATAAGGTTACAATAAGGATCAAATGAGATTATATTTTAAAAGTGCTTCTCACAGTGCCTGGCATATATTAGGCACTGTATAACTGGCATTCCTTTCCATTTTCTACTTGACAGGTATATTATAATGGAGATTTCTTTCATGAATTTTTTTTGGACTAAATGGTCACTGAAATCCTCAAATATATTGGAGGAGGTCTGGGAAGACAGGTCTACTAATGGATTGTTGCTAGAAATCTGAAGTGTTTCAACCATTTGGGGCAGCAAATTGTAATTATGCTAAGAAACTTATTAAAATTCTCTGATCCTTTGATCTAGATATCCCATTGAGAGGCATATACCCAAAAGAGATCCAAGATTGAAATAAAGGTCCAATATGCAACAGAATATTCAATGTAACTCATTTTTTATAAGTTAAAATACTGCAACAATGTTTAACTAAAACAAATGCAATGTGATACTACTACATTATAAGAAATAATAAATATGAAGAATACAGAGAAGAGGAAGAGAATATTTATTTGAACTGGTACAAAGTAAAAGGGACAGAACTAGGAAAATATTTCAATGATTATGATTATATAAAAGAAAAAGAAAGGAAAATTATAATAATAAAATTGGCATGATATGTATTTATAGTGATCAACCTTGGTCCTAATAAAAGAAGAAAGACAAATCTTCTTCAATTCTTTGCATGTAGAAAATAACATATATTCTCAACCTTGATTTATGTGCTACTGTGTTTCCCCGATAATAAGACCTGTCCTGAAAATAAGCCCTCCCCTTACTGTGTAAGATTCCTCTAAAATAAGCCCTCCCCTGAAAATAAGCCCAATTGAGATTGCTACTGTAGTGAAGGTGATCCCCTGCGCTACACGCTACATTACGGTACCCTCTGTATGCACCGTCCCCACTGCCCCCCCCCCCGGGTGAAACGCACACCGTGCTCCGAGCTGCATCCAATCAGAGCTGCAGCAGTGAGTGCATCATCCTGTTCTTCCCCAGTGATTTGCTTGCTGGCGCCATTGAGAGCAGTGCAGCAGAGGAGAGCTGAGGCAGGACAACATAAAAACCCGGTATGTAAGCGGGAGTGAGGGGGCATGATGGAGGATAAAAAGGGCATGATGGAGGAAAAAAGAAGAACTCAGGGGGCATGATGGAGTGAAAAGAAGGACTGATGGTCATAATTTTTTTATTCTGTCTGTTTTGACCCCCAGACATGAGTACAAAAAGGAAGAGCTATACTGTTGAGTATAAGAAAGCAATTGTAGAGGAGTCACATGGCAAGAATCTTGCAGTTTTCTGTGAAGAAAAACTTTTGGATCTTCGAATGGTCAGAAAATGGAGAGCAGATTATAATAACCTCAATCAACAGGTGGATGAGGGAAAAGGGAAAAAGAGCAGGTCTGGATCAGGTCAGCAGCCCTTATATCCTGACTTGGAGATCCTCATTGGTGAATGGATTGCTGACAGGAGAGCAAAGGCCTTGGTTGTGCGCAGGGCTGATATTCAAGCATTTGCCCTTTCAATGGCACTAGAGTTTGAAATGGTCTCAGAAGGATTCAAAGCATCACAACACTGGTTGGACGGTTTCCTTCAACGGTATGAACTGCTCCTAAGAAGATCAACAACACTGTTTAAGCTGGAAGATGCTGAACTTATTAAACGTGCACTTGCATTCAAGTCCTTTATTGATAGGATCGACATTTCCAAGTACCAAACCTGCAATATGATTGCTATGGATGGAACTGCAGTGTTTATGGGACAAGGATCTCAAACAACAATTCATCACAGGGGTGCAATGTCAATCTACATTCTCACCACTGGCTATGAAAGTGCACGGGTCACCTGTGTTTTGGCAATTCGTTTGGATGGAAAGAAAGCCACACTTCTAATCATCAGTAAGGGCAAGAAAGATAAGATTGAACGTGTATCTGGCATTTACGTTCTTGAAACCGAAAAAGCCTGGTGTACACAAGCCGTTATAAGAAAGTGGGTTGATTTAATGCTGCCACTTGTTATGCGAGGTAACCAAAGAGGTCTGATAGTCTGGGATTCAGCCAGCACTCACCGCGCTAAAGAAATGAAGAACTTCCTTGCAGAGAGAAGAATAGATCAAGTAATGATTCCTGCAGGAATGACTGCCTATCTCCAGACCCTTGATATTGCAATAAACAAGCCATTCAAGGACCATTTGCACATGGAAGTAAATGACTACACTGAAAATAGAATGGAAAGAAATCAGCGTGGAAACTTTGTGAAGCCTTGTCTGCAAGAAGTCGTGACTTGGGTGAAGAAGTCATGGGATAAAATTACTGACAGCTGTGTCGCTAAGGCACTACGAGCAGGTTACCTGGACAAGACATATTCATTTAAAGAGAGCTATATTGCTGGACATGACAGATTGGGTCCGCTTCTTCTGAAGGAAATGGAGGCGCAAGACATCCAGGACGGAATTCAGGGTATGGACACTTATGACGATGTTGTTGAAGAAGATGACATGATCATTATTGAATAAAGGTACATTTTTTTTGTTCACATTTACCTGTTTATTAAAATTGCTGTCAATGTTCATTAAAATAAGCCCTCCCCTGAAAATAAGCCCTCTGGTGTTTTTCTGTCCAAAAAATTAATAAGACAGTGTCTTATTATCGGGGAAACACGGTAGTTGGTTTTCCTGAGTTTTTTTTCTTAGACCTCTGTTTTCTGTTTGTTTTTATTAAGGATGATTTTATGGTAAAAAGGAGGAATGTAACTCCTTGAGAGCAACTGTAATTTTTATTGTCTCTGTTTTTGTTTCCAAAGTACCTCAAAAGTTCCAAACATATAGTAGGTCTTTAGTAATTGTAGATTTATTTATTAATTAATACATTGCTTAGAAGACTTGGTTGGGATAAGGTGGGGAATGTTGACTGCCTTCAAGTGTTTTAAGGGCTTTAAGTGGAGTCTTATCTCCCATCATCTGGCTGCCAAACTTTGAGATTTCTGACCAATTTCACCATGCCCCAGGAAGCTCATTATTGGCATAACCTCAGCAACATTTAATATCCTACCATCCTTGATACTCTACCTCATCACTACCCTCTACCTGTCTGATTAGAAGGTGGGACCTTGATCTCTATCCCTTCATTTAAGGAGAGAACTCACTTCAGTCACTGCCTCATTTTTTACTTGGCTGTTACTACTCTGGAATTTTTCTGACTCATTTCTGGACGATGCCCCAAGGTTGAGATTTTCTTCTTTGTCCTCCTCCTCCTTTTCCTCTTTTTCCTCCTCCTCCTCCTCCTCTTGCTCTTCCTCTTCCTCTTCCTTTTCCTTCACCTCTCTTTTCCCTGTTTTTCAGCTTCTTTTTTGTGGGTTGTCCTCTTCCATTAGATTGTAAGCTTCTGGAGAGCAGGAGTTGTCTTTCTTATTTTATCATCCTTAATGCTTAACACAGTGCTTGGCATATAGTAGTCATTTAAATTTTTTATTGACTGAAGCCTTATATCTATTTTCATGATTATATATTTATATTAAATTTGTTCTATATGTTCTCAGAGAGAAGATATAGGAAGAAAGTGGAGTTAAGAAAAGGAAGAAAGTTAAAAAGTTAAATTTTAGCATGATGTAAAGGGAGGTGATAGGAGATAGAACAAAACAAAACTTCTCAGTGACTTGTTCCAAAGTGGAATAGAGTGAATAGAGCTGCCTTGGGACATAATGGACTTATTGTAAATAGGGTTCTTATTCAAACATGGGTTAGGCTAGCTTATAGGATCAGAAGTCTACAGTTGGAAAAGACCTTATAGTTATTAAAGTCCAAATCCCTCATTTTACAGAAGAGATACTTAGGCCCCCTGAGGTGAAATGTCTTACCTCATAGGTAACAAATGGCTGAGATGGGATTTGAATTCAGATCTTCTGGAACCCAAACCAGTATCTCTTTCCATTTTATCAAGGAACATCCCCACTCTGAGATTAAGCATTTCTATAATTTTACAATTAAGTCACTATTAATCAACTTGGATAGAGTAGTGTTGGTGTATGTGTGGAGTTAGAGGCCAGATTAGAAGGGTCTGAGAGGTGAGTCAGTCATGAGGAATGAGATACACAACTGAATAATATTTTTTCTATAGACAGAAAAAATGTTAAAGTATGAAAGTTTATGAGGCAAAAACAAAGGGGGGAATTCCTGTTGTGAAGTAAAAAAAAAAAGAAAGTCTATATAGAAGAGATGGAATTGAAGCTTGACCTTGAATAAGTAATGAGGGGAGGGGCAGCATCTCATAGGCTTTTCTGCCATTACACATGTTCTTTACCATAATAGAATTTCCAATATATTCTATGTACAGAAACTCAGAAGGAGAGGTTCCTTCTGAATTCCAAATTAATTTAATTTGATTGGCATTAAAACTTTGACATTCATCTCAACTTAACAAGTATTCAGTGTGACTATAAACATACATTTGCTGTTTTGGGTATTTTGTCTACCTGATCTGTGAGTGACAAAGAAGACTGAGATTATTGCCCTGAATCATATAACAAGATGTTGGAGCTAGGAGAAATCTTAAAGAACCACAGAATAGCAGAGTTGGGAGGGACCTTTGAATTCTAGAACAAAGAATGTCAGAGCTAGAAGCAATTAAAAAAATCACAGAACCATAGAATGTCAGACATAGAAGCAGTTGTAGGATTAAAGAACATAGAATGGCAGAGCTGTAAGAACTTAGAACTCTGGACAGGGGCATTATAGAGGCTGTGAACTGTATTATCACTTCAATAGGACATCTTAAACTTCTACATGGTCCCACAGAAAAATTGGGAGCAGAATTCTATGGCTAATATAAGAGGGAGGAAAGTTAATATCTTTGCCCATATTTTTAGGGTGGTGGTCATTGTGATTTGTTTTGTCCTATTTTTATTATCTTCAAAGGTGTCAGACACAAGTGAGCATTTGTAGTTTGCAAAAGTCATGGCTAGCTTATCAGTATCCAATGACTTCCCTGATATTAGAGTGTCTCTGTGTCTCCCCAAAAATAGTCTAACTTCTGAAAAGGCAGCCTAGGGATCCACGTTAATGTATGTGTTTCTGTTTAAATCTGTTTTGCATGCTGTCATTCTTTTGGAATACTGTAGCTATGTACTGTACCTGCCACTGGATGGAGGTCAGTCTTTCAACATTAGGCAAGTCTTTGATAATAAGGTTTCCTTGAGAAAGGTAAGATCATAGCACCTATTGGAGACAGTGCACCATAAACCCAGAGATGACAATTTGACTCAGAACATACATTGTTGGGGTTTATAGGAGACCTCAGTATTATTATACAGCCATAGAAAGCTGGACTAGAAGTGATCTCAGAAATATCAAAAAATAAGATGTTAAAGTAACATAAGAGCCTAGAACCACAGAACATATATTTTTGCATCACAAAGTGGCCTTGCAAGGAACCTTAGTGATCATCTAGTCCCAGATTCTTAATTTACTTATGAATGAATGAAGCATCTATTAAACACTTAGTATGTTCAGAGTACTGTGCTAAGTGCTGGGGAAACAAGTAGAAAAAATATGATAATACACACTCCTAAAAAGCTCACATTCTAATGGGGGCAGCAACATATATGGAAGAGTTCATCTGCAAGTCAGATGGAAAGGTCTCATGATCCTTAGTAGCATTCAGGGCAATAATCCCAGTTGCAAAGCAGATGGCAATGCCTATCCTCTAAAGGAAATTACACTGTATAATCATATAAGTTGTTTGTTCTTTTTAAATTTTGATGCATTTGACAGTTCCAAGGACTTTTGTAAGAAGTACTTTCTTTTTGGTGTGTCTTGAAAAGATGTAACTACTGTACCTGGAGGAACAGTTTCCATTACCCAGGATGATAACTGTGAACATTAAGCTGGAGGCATTTTGTTCCCAAGAGTCTTGGGTTGAGGGTCCTGAACTGTCTCCACCGTGGTCTGAGGGATATGATAGTCAGGGTTGTGGTGGCGGTTGTTTGACCTTTCTAGCACAAGTTATCTGTTGTCTCTCCCACAGGGAACACTACTGCTTCAGCTACTTTGGTTTGCCTACACTGTGGGTAGCACTTGGTTGACAATTGTTGAGGATGACTGGTTCTTTCTCCACAGGAGCAGTTTCTCTGGATTATGACTATTAGAGCTGGATTGGAAGCAGGAATGATGGTCTAGGCAGAAAGCTTCTTGGACTTTTTTTCACTCATGACCTTTTCAGTGCTGGGGGGTGCTGACACTCCTGGGTCTCTTGTGACTATCTGTCTGTTGGTAGAATTTGGTCAGTAGTCTTTGGTAATGATGAAGAAGACAATCTCCTCCATGTTAATTTGTCCCCTCAATATAGGTTGCAGGAACTGAGATGGACATAAAACTGGTTTCTATTTTCCAAGACTCTTGAGTTAGAATTCTTAGTTATCTCTTATCAGAATTTGAGGGCACACGGTGGTCAGAGTGGTGGTGTCAGAGCCAGAAGTGGAGTTGTCTAGCATTTCTGCCTTCCTTCTCTTACTCAACATAACCTGCCCTTCTTGAAATATTTTTGTCAGTTTGTTGACAGTTGGTAGTGATGACTCTCTCTGATGAGGTAGACTTTCTCTACAGGAGTTTTTGAGAAAGGGAGAGACAGAGAGACAGATGGAGAGACAGAGAGAAAGAGAAACAGAGAGAAAGACAGAGAGAGACATGGGGACAAAGACAGACACAGAAATAGAGAAAGACTTAGCGAGAGAGACAGAGACATACAGAGACACAGAAACAGACACAGAACTGAGAAGGGACAAAGGAAGGGGGAGGAGATTCAGAGACTGAACCTACATTCATGTCTTGGCTTCTCCTTTCATATTGTCAACTATACCATGATGCCTCAGAGTCAGAGTTGTCATTATTTTTTTTTTTATTTCTAGTCCATGACATCTTTCAGAGATATTTGGTGTCAACCATGAGATCTAATACAACTGACTTTTCTCAGGCCACTTCATATTATACTCCAAACTTTTGTTGGCCTCTAACATTAAAGAAAAACATGAGGAAAGATTAAAAGCAGTGACAATAGATAGATATAGAGAGAGAGAGATGGATAGAAATAGAACTGTGAGGTGCCCTAATAATAATTAGTGACATATTCAAGTTAGCATTCACTACTTTCACCTCAGTCTGCCTACTTTCACCTCTCACACTGCCTAATGCCATCTTGGATCTTACTTTCAAGGCCTTTCATCAGAGAAATGAGCTCACAGAGAAGGAGGAGCATGAAGTGAGGCTTCACTCCTACAGTTTTTCAAGAGTGATTCGATAAACTGGGCCATGAGGCTGGTGATGGTTGGGTGAGAGACAGAGTTAAATTAAGGTTTAATCTTAGCCCCTAACATGTGTTCCCAGCCTGTGCAGGGAGAAGAGTTTGAAAGAGATTCAATGCTGAATTTTCTCACTAATCTGATGAGAAGAGAGAGACACCGAAAGGGAGAGTTCAGACGGCCAATTTTCTAGCCAGCAGCAACTGGAATGTTTCCATTAGGAGATATGAAAAGAGACAAAGAGATATAATAACTATAGATTGGCTCTGTTGGCCAGAAAAAAGTTATCACTCTGCTGGTGTTGAGGGCAGCAAGGGGAGGGAAGGATAGAGGGATACGCCCGAGGGACATATTTCATTTTAATGCAACCATTTTTGTACCTTTCTATCTGCACATTCAATTAGCATTGGGGGAAAAAAACTAACAGTTTTTCACATGTCAGCCTGCCTTCCTAGCTAGCTGAATATAATATGGGAAACTGCATTGACCTTGTATTCTCCTCCTTTGAGAGTAGTTTGCAAATTCAGACCTTTTGTTGGCCTCTAACATTAAAGAAAAACAGAGCCATTCTTTTTTTGTTGTTTTATTCATAAAATTTTAAGTGTCTTTTAAATATCAGCAGTTGAATGGCTGTCTTCCTCATATTTTTCTCCTTCATCTTCTCACATAATAAAAATATGACTATTATACAAAAATTGCTTCTTTTCTTACTTTCCCAAGTGGAAATCCACTAACTCATTCTGCACAGAATTGAGAAATTACAGAGTTGTCTACATAACCCCATGACAACCCAGAAAGAAGTGGGCAAAGTGACAGAAAAGTAAGAGTGTGACCTTGGGCAAGTTACTTTCTCTCTTGAAGACTCAGTTTCCTCATTTGCTAAAACAGGTGGCAGGTAAAGACAGAAGTTAAACCAGATTACTTTTAAAGTCTCTTTCAGCTCTGATATTCTATGTTCTGTGAGTCCAAGGTCCTTTGCAATTGTGATAGCTGAAGTCCTATGATTATAAGGCTCCTTCCAGGTCTAACAATCTCTGACTTTAAACTCCTAGAACAATAAGTGATATTTGGAATTGTTGGTTAGAAGAGATTATGGGTGAGAGAGGCTCAGTGGAAATCATTCAACACCAAAGAGACCATGCCAGTTATAATAAAAAACAATACTAGGCAAGATTCCAGAAAAGTTATAATACAGCAGTGACTTAGAAGCAGATTAGGCATGTTACCTTGGAAAAGTCACTTCTCAGCTGGATATTTTGGCACACTCTTTGCTGAGGGTGGCAGATCTCTTGAGTTCAGGAGTGCTGAGCTGCGGTTGGTTATGACCATTAAGTCCATGCTAAGTTTAGCTAATATTGGGAGCCTCTAATAAGGGGCCACCAAATTGCCTAAGGAGAAATGAACAATTCAACAAAGGAGCAGGTCAAAACTTTTTTGCTGGCCAACAGTGGTATTGGACCCATAAGTAGACATTTTCTTTGAGCTTGGGAAGGTCACAGAGAATGTCTTCTTATGAGAAAGAGAGAGAGAGAGGGAGAGAGAGAGAGACAGAGAGAGAGAGAGAGAGAGAGAGAGAGAGAGAGAGAGAGAGAGAGAGAGAGCACTTATTTTTAAAATACTTACGTTCTTGTGTATAGACTGATTCTATGAATCAATGACTTTTAAAACCCTTCACAGCTCAATCTAAACAGGATTTTAAATGACATTAAGAGACCTTTATAGTGTGACCCAACAACCTTTTCCAGATTTATGTACCATTTCTCCTTCCTACAAATCTTCTGTTCCTGTGGTTTTGCTTTACTCACTATCAAGTAAACATACATGGCATATTCCTAACTTCATGTCTTTATTCATGCCTTTCCCGCTACTTTAAATGATTTCCATTAACCAAATTCTGCTCATCTTTAAAATCTGAGGTTAAGTTCATTATCTTTCATGATATCTTCCCTAACCATCCAGGCTGAGTCAATCTCTATCCCTTTCCCTCCTCCCTTTCCCTTTTTTTCTCCATTTTATTTTCCCTCTCCTTATTGCTATGTCTCCCTCTCCCCATGTCTCCCTCTTTCTCTCTCTTTCCCCTGCCCTCCTCTCTCTCACAATTAAACACCAGCTCAATGTTTTCTATTAATTTCATTTGACAATTTGCCATGAACCATAATATGGAATCTTCTATTATTTTCCTGAACTAATATTTAAATCTTTCATTTTTACTTAACTCTCACTACAGAAGGACATTGATTCGACTCCCAGAACTGCCACTTAGTATCTGTAAATGTGAATAAGTCACTTCCCCTTAGAGTCCCTCCTTCATCTATAAACTGGGGATAATAATTGGTATAATGCCTATCTCCTAGGGCTATCATAAAATCATATGTGATCATGAATATAAAGTCCTTTTGAAGTCACAAAGTGTTATATGCACATCATTTATTTTGGTTATCACATAGTACAACACATTTACTTTGACTAGTCTGGAGATGAGGGTAGGGCAAGAAGAAAGAGATGGGAAGGAGATAATACAGTGAGTAAAATATCACATGCAAATAAGCACAACTGAAAAATCTCTCCAACTATACTGAATTTAACTTTTATCCAGACCTCACATGGGACACTCTTCATGCTGGGTACAAACATCTTTGGAACAAATATGTCTTCTACATTTTAGCTACTGTTTGATATTTATAATTAGAAAAATCAATGAACAAAGTTATTTCTATTTCATCTTTCAAGGTATTCAGTGTTATCTTAATAGATGCATGGAAGATGACGTATTGAACGAGAATCCTTAAGGCTGAATTTTGCTTTGCCAAAGCATTTTTTAATAGCTCACAAACAATAAACAGTGGAATGTTATATTCTCTGCATATTTCATTCAATTGTGTGATTGTAGAAATGTGATGTGCTGTAAAATATTATTTGGAAAAGGATGCCTATTCTCTTCTATTTTTTTCAGCAGTGATGACCTCAAAACTTGTAAAATTGTTCTCAAATCATGCAAAGATGAGAAAGTAAGAATTTGGGTTAGTGAATATTGATGTCTTGTCTTTTGGAGAAGTGATAGCATCCAATTTGTTGTTGTTTTTGATTTCAGCCTTTCAATTCAGCTAGAAGATGTTAGAGGGTTGAGGTGATGGGGAAGGTCTCCATCAGTTATTCAATAAATGTTTATTAAGCACCCACTATGCACCAAGCACTGTAATAATTGCTGACATACAAATATGAAAATAAAATATAGCCCCTGTATTTCAAGAAACCTAGAATTTAATGGGGGAAAGACAATATACAAAAGGAAGCCAAAAAAGCAGGGGAAGAAGAGCACGGAAGGCAAGGTATGGAGGCCCTGGGGAATCATAAAATCCAAAGAGGCATAGCTTGGGAGGAGATAAAGAGAAGACTGGCTTCCTTAAATGGAGATTCTGAGAAGCGCTCTTTGCTTTGCTCTCCAAACAGAGAAGCAAACAAGAAGAATGTACTAAAGAGGTGTAAGTCCTAAGGTTGATGTGGTCATGAAGAATGATGAGGTTCCTGTGGGGGTACAAGGGTGAAGTTAAGTGGGAAATGAAGAATGGCTGGCCTGCTTGCCCTTCTAACTAAAGGGCCATTTCCCCACTTTGTGTCTATAATGAAGGTGGAGAAAATGAATAAAGATATAGAGAAGTTTTGAGGTACAGAGTAGGTGAAGTACAAGATCTCATCTACATCTAAGTGATATGGTGGATAGAATGCTAGACCTGAAATTGGGAATAAGCAAGTTCAGATCTGACTTTAGACGCTTACTACCTGTTTGACCTTGGACAAGTCATTTAATATTTATTTGCCTTGGTTTCCTTATCTGTAAAATAAGGATAATAATTTCACCTACCTCTCAAGGTTGCTGTGAGGGGAAAAAATGAGATAATATTTGTAAAATACTTTTCAGATTAGTCATTACATGAAAGATGGTCTCAATGATATTTCTCACAATAATAATCATTATTTCAGTAAAGCAAGAAGACACTTCTAAAATGTGCCTTTTCCAGTGGGTGACTGAGATCAAGTGGTGAACAATGAAGTTTTTCTAGTCTAAAGAAAAGTTGTCCTTCCTCTAGAGAAGAGGATGACTTCCCATTCCTGGCTCTGTCACTTTTCTTTTGAATTATAGATTATTTGAACAGGGGAACTGTGAGGCAGAGGCTGAAGCTGATTCTCATGAACATAGGAGCCAAGCTGAGGAAATGCCAACATGCTTTTAAAATTCAAAAAGTGATCTTAGCCAAGAGCTGCATTGCTCAGTGAGAAGAAGAAATCTGCTTTTCCAGTTGAATGTAGGAGTGCAATGAAAGGTAGGAAGACTATTCTTAAGTGCTCTTCTTCTATTTGTATTACTCAAAGACTTCATGTTTATAAGTCTTCATTGAGTGAAGCTGTTGGAGGTGGTGTATCCAATCGAGATTCAGAACTTTTTGTGTATGTCTTGCACCCCTTTGACATTTTGTTGAATACTAAAAGAAAAGGTGTTCAGAATAATGTTTTTAAAGTGAGCAAAAGAAAATATATAGTTACAAAAGAAACTAATTTTAAATGGAGAGAGAGGTGGATAGATGAATGGATACCAATAAATGATAGATAGACAGATATTAAAAAGACAACATGAGCTCCAAGTTCCGTTCTTGTAAGAAGTGATCAATTGTTTTTTGTTTGTTTGTTTCTGTGATAATATCTAAAATTTTTGAGGGCAATAGCAGGAGGAGAAAGAGAAACAGGAGGAAAAGAATGAAAAGGAGGAGGAGGAGAACAGGAACAAGAAAAATAATGGTAACAAGAACAGGAAGAAACTAACAGTAACAGCTAACGTCAATAACTGCTAACATCAGTAACAGCTAACATTTGTATATGTACATATTCAATCTGAAGAAAATAGAGTTTGGGGCCTATAATATAAGAATGCTTGACCCTGTCTATGAGTCAATAAATGATAAAAGATAATAATTATTATTATAGCAAAATCTTTTTGTGAATGAAATAGAAAAAGAAATAATCTGCTACCTCAGGAATGCAAGAAAAGTCATAGAGATAAAATGCTTGACCAAAATAGAACTTTAGGAACAATGTAAATGCTAGAAAGAGCCTTAGAATTACAGACTGTTAAGGAGTGGAAGCAGCATAAAAATAATATTAAAGCAAGAAGAGATCTTGTTATCACAGAACCATAAAATGTTAGAAATGCAAGGAACTTTTAAGGTCATGGGGTTCATACTCTTCATTTTACAATTTTGCAGTCAAAATTCATTAATTTTATAAAGAAGGAAAATGTAACATGGAAAATTTCAGTGACTTGACCAAGGTCACATAATATGCACTGGCAGTATTAATACCAGGATCCAGGCCTCTTAAGCCCCAGTGCAAGATACCTCCCATCATATTAGATTTTGCCTCCTTTGTCTTCAATGTCTGAGTCAAAGTTGCTATTACCTTTCAGTGAATAACGGCCAACTAGAATTTATGTGGCACTTTGAGGTTTGCAAAGTGTTTTACGAATATTACCTCAATGTGTCCTTACAATAACCCTGAGAGGCAGGTGCTTCTATTATCCCTATTTTATAGATGAGGAAACTGAGGCAGACAAGTTGAATGATGTGCCCAGGTTCACATTGATAGTGTCTGAGGCCATATTTGAACTCAGATTTCCTTACTCTACTCTTAGGGTTCATTCACTGTACCATCTGGTACACCATAACTGAATCTTCCCAGCAATCAATAACCATTTATGGAGATTTAGTGTTTCTTCAACATTACTAAGAGTTAAAAAAGATAACACTTCCTAAGTTTTTATAAGCTCACATCCATTTTTAATGCAATCTATTTTACTCACTTTGTTCCACTTTTACTGATAAGTTTTTGACCTTTGACATGTTGCAGCTTCTCTGTTGGGCATGTAACAGTTTCCTCATCTGTAGGAAAAGGGGTTTGAATTAAATTGGCATTTACCTTCCTTCTAGTTCTAATATCCCCTTACTCTGTGAACAGGAAAAAGAGGTTAATTATGAAATATTATTGAAGGTAATTTTTTTTGGTTTATGTACAGAAGATAAAAAGGAGAGTATTTATATCTGTGTGTATGTAATATCAACCAATCAAGTATTTTTTTAGTCACAGTAGATCCTGGAATCCCAGATCACTGTTTTTTCTCCAAAAAATATAATTGTATTACATATTCTCAGATTTGGGAAGGACCTCAGAAGTCATCTAGTTCAAGCTATATGGAAGCAGGACCCCTATGCACCATAGTATTACATTTCCTTATTTAAATGAATGGTGATACTTCAGATCATTCTTGCCAGAATCTGGTCTTCAAAAAAGGAAGACATTATGAATTGCAAATATATTTGGATATATTTCTGCATTTAAAGGGTCAAGCAGACTTTGAGATTGCACTAATAATTGCACTGATTGATACTGACCAATAGCACTGGATTTGGATTCAGATGATCTAGTTCAAAACCTAGCTCTGGTACATGCTAGCTCTCTGAACAAAGAGAAATTAGCTAATCAGCTTGGGCTTTTACATCTGTAAAATGGGAGGGTTAGATTAGATTATATCTAAAATCTATTCTTTTAACTCTAAATGTTATTATGTTTACCTAACTTTATTATACACTGATTTATAGATTTTTTTATTCTCAAAATTTTGTATACCAAATTCTCTCTTTTTAAGGTTGGCTTTAATGGAATCTCCATCAGAAAATACATGTTTGACAAAACCAGTGTTCTCTTTTTTTCCTCTCTGCTACAGTACTTTATTCCATCTTTCCCCTCTATTACTGCCCCTTTTCATCTCCTCTTGTTCATTCTACACTCTACTGCCAAAGTAATTTTTCTTAAGCACAGATCTGACTACAAGACACTCCTATTCAATCAACACCATTGACTTCCTATTGCCTTTAGGATGAATATATACTACTCTGTTTAGCTTGTAAAGTTCTTCATAACCTGGTCCCAACCTATCTTTTCAGGCTTTTTGGATGTTGCTGTCTTTCTTAAACTCTATGATACTGCCATATTAACTTTCTCTTGTTTTTATATTGGTACTCAATCTTCCATCTCTTTGACTTCATACTGCATTATTCCTTTACTTGAAATACACCCTATCCTTACCACTGCTTTGGAGAATCCCTCTCTTCTTCTAAGATATTATACCAACTTTGAAAAAAATACCTTACCACATTTTAAAGTTAGATGTTCATTATAAATATTTTCTCTGTCATTTTAAGTCTAGACAGTCAACAAAACAACAAATAAGTTCTTCATTTATAGAATTTTTGAATTTCCATGTATTAATGTTCATTAGAAAATCTGAAAATTTAACAATTGACTTTCAGAGCTACTTTGAGTTGACTCCAACATATCCCTGACTCCCCTGCAAATTACCTTGTATTTAAATACTTTTGATATTTATTTTTGTTCATTTATTTATCAAATTTTTAAATTAAATAAATTTATCAAATTTATTCATCAAATATTTATATTTGTTCATGTTACATTTGTGATATATATATATATATATATATATACTTGTTGTTTTCCTTATTTGAATGTAAGCTTTTTGTGAGTAATGATTATTCCATTCTTTCTATCTCCAGCACTTAGCAGAAGGCCTGACATATAGCGTGTTACCTCCCCTTCTCCATGTAACAGGTCGCAAATATAAATAATAATAATATCTGCTAACTACCTACCTTGTAAAGTTCTAAGTCATGCAAACAATCAGTGATGGTGATGATGATATTAATTATGATCGTGATAATTTTGTATTTTTCTCTTCTATTCAGGACTGAATCGGAAACTTTACATATAGTATTTTCTGGAAATACCTTCTTTTATTTTATATTTTAAGAGAACTGGTCCCATTCTATTTAACCACCTCTCCCCCCCTTTAAATCCACTTTTCTTCTACAACAAAATTTAGCTGCCCACAGGACTTTTCCTAAATTGGGACACTTCATTCTGATTGCTTCCAATTACAACCACACTTGATGTGAATGAAATCAAAACTTTGCTACTTAACATACTCATGATTTCAACTCAATAAAAACGCACTAATGCATGACTAAATACCACAATGAGCAAGACAAGACTCCAAAATGTTTTCTCTTTAATGCAGTGGAAGAAGATGGCTATGAGGATGCAATATATATACATATATATATATATATACATATATATATATATACCCTCAAGGTAATTGGCTTATGTTTTACCAAGGAAAATAGGAGGCATTTTTTTTTCTCTAAAATGTCCTAAAGGATTTTGGGAGACAAGAAGGATGTCATTTTTAGAAGTTAAGTTCTCTTATTCAATAAAATATTCATTAGACACTAATGTATGTGACATCAATTGATAGGTGCTGGGGATATACAGAAGAATACAATACAAACCCTGTCCTCAAGGAGTCTAATATAGAGGTACGCAATCAACTCTAATAAAAATTTCAATGTGACCGGTATAAAAGAGAAGTCAAAATGAAGTGCTATGAGAATTGGAAGGAGGTAGAAATCAATTCTAGAGACAGGCATCTAGAAAAAGTTTCATGAAGAAAATGATACTTGAATAGATTTTGACTCATGAGAAGGATTTAAACTGAAAGAAGGTGATGGGAGTAGTTTGAGCTGAAGTATGGAGCTGGGAAAGGGAAAGATGAAGTAAGTAAACGCTGATCAATTAAATTGGATTTGCTCTTCAACTTTATATAGGGGTGTCCCCTGAAATGGTATTGAAAGGAGAAGATCAAATTGAGGGGGGGGCGGGATGAAGAAGTGGAAAGATGCTTAAATTCTAGAATAAGAATTTGAAACTTTGTTAAGTAGGTGTCACTGTCTCCAGAGGGTGTCACTGTCTCCAGAAGCATGTAGGGTTGTGCTGAGGATAAAATGATATATTTGTTAAATTCTTTGGGATCTTTAAATTGCTATCTAGCTATTATTATGTGTAAAATAGGCTGGAAGAACAAGAGATTGGAAATAACAAACCAGTTAGCAAGGGGTTGTAGCCATCCAGGAAAGAGGGAAAGAGGTAGACCATCTGATAGGTGAGGTCCATTGTCCCTGATATTAGGAAAACAAGTGTTAAGGCATCTTTCACTTGTGTTGACAATGAAAAATCTTACAAAAGTGAATAAGGTATACAGGAGTAATAAATAATACATTATGTCTCCCTTCAAATCCAAATAAATTGTGAGGATGGGGAAAACTGAGTGAAGTCCATCAACCTGTCTAATGAGGTGCTAACTCACTGAATTATTGCCAAGTTCTCAAGCTGGTATAGATGCTAACATGAGACTCCCCTCCCATGGGTGAGTCCTGGCTAAATTAAACTTTCCTGAGACCTCTAGAGATTCTGCTCCTGAACTTAGTACTCCTTCTTTCCCTCCCCCAGCCTCTTCCCCCATCCTTGCTGCCCAATTCTCTCTATTGACACATATACCCCTATATACCCTTTAGATTCTGAAATCAGTTTTGCTGAAGATAGAAAGAATAAAAGAGAAACTTAATCTGCAATTGCTCTTCCCATTGTTGGTAGAATTCTGAAATTATGATATTGTTACCTGAGGGCTTGCTGACAGACTGCATCATTTCTACTCAATCTGGCACTAATCCCAGACTCTTTTTCTTTTCTTTTCTTTCTTTTTTTGAGTCCTGGAATGCAGACAGCAAAGAATTTTCCTTCTATAGATGAATGTGTCTAAACCCCAATTACCATGCTGTCACAGAAAAGGGGGGATTATGACTCATCCCATTCCACTTTCGGGAAACAAATGGAGAGAAATTAAATAGAATAAGAGATGGAGTAGAAAAGTTGTACAGACTTGAGCTAGAAATAGGACCCAGACCTCTCTTGTATGACCTTGGGCAAGTAACTTCTTTCTTACCTTCAGTTTCTTCCTCTAAAAATACAAGGAAGACAGAAGTCAGGTTGACTATATGCAACTCTTTACATCCATATCTCAAACTCTTTAAGTCAAAGGAAACATGACAACATAGTTCAGTGGAAAGGACTCTATGGACCTTACTTCAAATCCTATATCTAACACTAAGTAGGATACCATGGACAAATTGTTTGAATTTTCTTAGCTATAGTTTTCTATGAAATAGAGATAAGGATACTACCCAGCTCTTAGAGGCACAATGAAGAAAAGGCTTTTTGCCAACTTTAAATCTATTTTGAAGCAAGTTATTATTACCTATTTGTTAACTCATATTTTTAGTGTGTAAATGTTTTAAAGTGATGAGAGTATATATTGGGAGAAAGTAAACAATCAAAGAATGAGAGATGGAAGGAAACTTTTAAGCCATATTGTCCAACCAATTCATTTTAAAGATGAGCTACCTATGACACAGAGAGACTTGGTCAAGTTCACACAGATTGTAAAGATCAGAGCTAAGAAAAAAATCTTAGTCCTCTAGTTTTCACTCCAGTACTCTTCTTCCCCATATTACACTAAGGCCTAAAGATCTTTTTCCCACTCTGTTCTTTCAAATAGAAAAATTAATGAGGTTTTGAACATCCTCTCTCTAAATTTGTCCATGCTCTCCTGCTGCTGATGTCTCCATTTTATTCATACCTGTCATTCCTTTTTCCTTCCCTCATCCTTCTGATCCCATTTCTCAACTCTTTAGGGAAGACTTTCTGTACCTTAAAAAATGTCAGTTAACTAATATAATGACCTCATTCTACTAATGACAGTGTATAGGAACTCCTACCTGACCTGTCCCTTCTTTTAATATTATTCTTCAATAATCTAATTAAAATGCATAATGCAGAACAGTTAAAGTTGGTGTAAAATGATGGTAGTGCTAATTGAATATTTATGATAGAGTATTCAACAAAATTGTATTTAATTCCAATTAAATAAGCAATTATTAAGGACTGAGAGAGTCCTGGACAGATGACAGAGGATGAAGTAATCTAAGATCCAGGTCCCTTCTACCTTCCCACTCCCTCCTCCAAAAAAAAGAAAGAAAAAAAGTAAAATGGAACAAATATGACAAGAAAAGTGGAGGGAAGCAAGAGTGGTAGAAAAACCTAGAGATTTTGTCCTCAACAGTAGATTTGTGTAAAAAAAAAGTATGATAGAAAATGAATTTAAAATGCAGAGACAAAAGGAAAATTAAGTAAAATTAAAAAAAAACAGAAAAAGAAGAATTGGACCAAAGAAGAATATTATTAAACTTGAAGATAGGAGGGGAAGAGATAATCTAAGGATTATAGGTTCTCTAAAATATAGTGAAAAAATAAATTTTAGAACCATATGTCAAGAAAAGGGAAAAAATGCTTATAAGTATTAGAAGTAGACACAAGCCCAACAGAAAGAAAACCCAAATTTAACTCACAAAGAAACATCATAGTTGACCTTTAGAATTGCAGCATCTAATGACACATTTTCTAAGCAGCAAGGGAAAATAAAACCTTTCACACCACAAGACATGTTAATTAGAATATCATAAATTTATTCCTTGCTTTGAGAATCAGAGGGAAAATGGAAATAAGGTACACAAAAAAGCAAACAAGATCAATTGACAAGTTAAATAGAATAAGGATAGGGTCTAGACCTATGATTTCATTGATTTAGATAGAGGCAATTGCCTCCAAGTTCATCATTGTTTTTCTTCCACAAATTATAATCTTAGAAGGTGTGAGTAGGTTGCAGATTTAAGTATAGTTCAGAAGTGTGACTAGAACCCAAGTTGTACTGGAGTTGATGCTAACTCCATTCACTAATCAACACTTTCTCTTTAAGACAATAACATCCAAGAAATAAAACTAAAGCATAAAAACCATAAATAAAAAAAGATATGCAATAAAAAGGAAGAGTCAAAGAAAACTCTTCAAAAGAAGTCAGAAAGCAACAGTTTTCAACGTGCAAATTGACCAAACGTAGAAAAATAAATAATTTCAGTAAATGACAAATGACTAAGACATAATTTTTTTTTCCTTTTTCATGTGGTCAGGCTAGAAAAAAGCCATGAATGTGGTATAGTGTATATTTTAACTTTATTGTTTGGTTAAAAAAATTCACACATAATCTGAAGGACACTCAGAATTTATAGGTAAGTTTATATATGGGTCTGAATATGTATACATATGCACATATATTATGTATTTTTAAGGAAGAAAATTAATTTAAGTATAACTAACTGTAAATAGATCATTGAGCTCCCTAAGAAACTGAAATACATGGATTAAAAGAATCAAACCTTGACTGCCACAATCAATAAATACATTAAAATATGAGCACAGAAATAGTGAATATAATGAAATAAATTATATTTCAAGTGACTGAAAAAGTAGGAGGTACAAGCATGTTACCTTCCACTAAGGTAACAGTAAAATTTTAAAATGTCAAGAGGAAAAAAAAAAGAAATACTTCATTTTGTTTAACAGTGCCATGTATAATAGATATATCTGTCTGTCTCTCTATCCATCTATATTTATAGATAGATATAGATGTGGCAAATGAAATATCAGCTAACTTCTTTAAAGACAATCTCAGGGAACAGCATAAATAAAGGTATAGTGAGGCAATTATACTGGTAATTTTAATATTCCTTTTTAAGCTTAAGATCAATCCAATAAAAAAAGATTAAACAGGAAGATGTAGAGCTAATATTGCTGGAAAATTAGTTTTCACTGTTTCTCTTGAATGGGAATATTAAAGAATATAGGTATTTTTAGCATCCAGTGTCTTTATAAAAAGTGATTATGTGCTATAGTATAAAGGAATTGAACATATAAGAGAAAGCAGAACTAAAGGTATATCACAAATATAATGAAATAAAAAACAGTAATTACAAAGCTACCTGGAGTCTATAAAATATAACATCTTGACTAATGAGTAAATAAAATATCACAAGACAATAAATATGTGAAAGATTATACAACATACCAAAACATATGGTATATAAATAAAATTGTCCTCTGAAGAAAACATATTATCTCTGAATTCTATTAACAAAATAGATATAGAGAAGAAAAAATAAACTGAATATTCAAATTAAAAGACTAGGAGATAAATTAGCAGCACAAAAACAAATGGTACAGATTCACATGAATACAAGAAATACTGACAGAAGAAAAAGAGAATCTTGACAATAAATACTATTGAACTTATCAAATTTTCTTATGAAGACCTATTTCTAAAAATAAAGCTGCTAGCAAAATAACCCACTAGCTAGTATAATCAAGAACAAGAGAAGAAAATTACATTACTTAAATTTTTTAAATTGAACGAGATGTATTCCCAAAACCCAGACAAAAGAATTTTAAAAATGCTGTTCATATTGATGTGCTTGAAAACTAAAAATCTAAAAAAGTTGATATATATCTACAAAATTATAAAATTCTTAAACTAACAAGTCAAGGAGTAGAATCTTAAAAACATACCATCTCAGAAAAAGAAATAGCATAAGTAAATAATATGGTGCCTCAGTAGGGATTAATGACAATGGGCAAGATAGATTTACAAATACAATTCTACCAAAGATTTTAAGAATATTTTTCTCAAAGATAGAGATAATAAGGACTCCCCCAAGCTCTTCTTTTTTAAGCCAGGTGTAGCAGCAAGCACCCCAAGTGTCCTCAGGGTTTGCAGCTACCACAGGTTCTTGGATCTGCTTTGTTAAAGGAAAGCAACTCAAAATGGGTTAACAAGCTTACTTTAATCAGTCAGACATATATCGTTTACCTTGTTCAGGAGAAAAGGTCAGCACCCTGAACCTCAAAGTATACAGGCATAATTATCAAGACAGAAACATCAAGTAGACAGATTTCCAAACTGTCCAACCATTACATCCATACCCAGTCAACATCTGGGTTTCCACATTCTGGGTTTTTCAAAGCCGGGGGACTCTCAACAACGGCTTCCCAGAATTCAGATCAAATCACAGAACACTTCTCAAAGTGAGTCCCAAAACAAAGCTACACATCAGGGCTTATATAGCCTTCTCCTGGCTCAGAGAATGTAACAACCTTATTGACTCACTGGCCAATCAAGAAATATCTACTGAAAAACAAGCCTCCCTCCCCAGGCTTCTGGTGCACTTTAGCCTAGGGGCAGGGAAGATCTTCCAAATTTGCATTCCCATTACACCAGGAAAAGGTAGTTTTTATACTATTAGCAAGAGAGAAAGAAGACAGAGAACTATAAATCAATTTCACTAATAGATACTAATGTAAAATCTTATTAAATCTCTATAAAGAGAATGTATTTGCATAGATGCTGAAAAACAATCTACTAGATCACAATTGGATTCATACTATGGATGCCACAATGATGTAACATTTAAAAAATACTTAGGATCACTGATGACATAAACAACAAAAACAAATCACTAGCTTAATGGCTGAAAACTTTATTTGCATTTGATACAATACATTTCTATGTTATATTAAATACCATTTAAGAAAATAGAGGTGGAAGGACTTTTCCTTAATCTGATCTAAAGAATATATCTATAAGGAAAAACTAGCATTGTTTCCAATGGGAAAGAGAAAATTTTTGAAAAAATTCCTAGCAAAGCAAGGATAAGGAAAGAATATTCCCAATCTCCAGAGATGATAAGTATAATAATTAAACAAAACATATTTTACACATAAGCATTAGCTAAGATGAGACAAAACACTTTTTATAGATAACGAGCAACTTCCTTTCAACTATCAGTTTTGCTGGCCTACTGCTATGTAATACCATTTGAGAGCTGACATTATTCATATTTTCTCAATATTCCCATTGAGAGTCCATAACTTATCTTCCATCAAATTCATTTTATATATATTTTTCTTTTCTAATTATTTTAAGTATTTACCTGGTATATGTTCCCATGTATAATATAATTTTGATTCCACTCCTAAAAGAAACAAACAATAAAACAAAAATGGTTTATCAACTTTTTTATTAGACATTCTAAATCAATAAATAAAGTGGTATTTTTCTTTCCATTGGCATATCCCAAATATGATCACTGACTAGGTTTACACTTGTACTTATACAAGTACTTGTACATATGCAACTTTTTATTTCTGAAAATTATGTCCTGAATTTAAATTTGTATAGTGCTAATATGTGCATGTTGGAAAGTTAACTCAGATATTTTTTGGACATTTTAATTATTTTGAATGAAATTACCCTTATAGTGTTTCTCCCCTGGCTTTGTTAGTACCATACAGAATCATTGATACTTTTTATTAATGTATTTTGTATGCTGCTACATTATTGAATCTATTAATCAAACAGTTTCTTTGTTGAATCTTTGGGATTTTACTGTGTACTGTAATAAAAAAAAATACTTGCTACTAATCAAAGGGTGGAAAAGTTGATCATTCAAATGAAATCTATAAAAATGTCAGGAATCTGTACCCTCAAGACCACGTTGCAGGTTGCCAGCTCTGCAAGATATATAGATAATAGTATCACAATATTTTTCCTCCCTAAAAGCAAAAAATATTGAAGTAAGGACTCACATGTTAAGGCAAGAAAAATGAAAGAGTGGCAGAAATTAGGGTTAGATAAACATCTTATACAACATACCAGGTTCAAAATAGATTCAACCTGAATATAAAGAGACATTAAAAAAATAGAAATAACTGAAAGAAGGTGCCTGTTACAACTATGGTTAGGGGCATAGTTCTTTTTTTATTTTTTTAAAGCAATTGGGGTTAAGTAACTTGCTCAAGGTTACATGGCCAGTTATTATTTCTGGGTGTGGTGCTGAGTATCTGAGCCCGGATTTGATACAGGTCATCCCGACACTAGAGACTGTGCTCTTACTCACTGAGCCACCTGGCCGCCCCTAAGCAATTGGGATTAAGTAACTTGCTCAAGGTTACACGGCCAGGTGTTTCTGGGTGGGTGCTAAGTGTCTGAGCCCGGGATTCGATCTCCAGGTCCTCTCAACACTGGAGCCAGTGCTCTTACTCGCTGTGCTACCTGGCCGCCCCAAGGGGCATAGTTCTTAACCAAAGAATCAGTAAAACATATCATACAATAAAAAAGAGACAATTTTGATTATGCTCATTTAAAAAAGATTTGCTAGGTTTTAATATTAGATAAGCTAAATTATATTAAATATTTTAGGTTATATGATAAATAAAAGCAACTAGAATCAGAAGATAAAATACTGAATCCACAATTTGTCTTAATTTGTATTTTATAAATCTGACATCTGGGAAAGGAAAAACAAAACTAAACACATAAAACCAAGAGATGATGCACAATTTATAAGTAAACCAAAGATATGAATAATTTTAAAAAGATAAATATAGATCTTTAAATGGCCATTTGAAATATTTCCTAAAGTGGTATCCAGCTCAAATACAAAAAAAAAAAAAGAATGTACAAATGAACTGTATATAAAGAATCACTGTGGGTTTCCTATTAACTTAGAAAACTATGTATTGGGGCAGATAGGTGGGTCAGTGAATAGAGCACTGGCCCTGGAGTCAGGAGGACCTGGGTTCAAGTCTGGCCTCAGACACAACACACACAAAAAAGTATCCGTGTGACCTTGGGGAAGTCGCTGAACACTGCCTTCCAAAAAGCAAAAACAACAACAACTATTTGTTATCATCATCATCTATGTTTTATTGATTTTTTTTATTTTGTTAAATATCTCCTGATTATATTTTAATCCAAATAACACCTAGGAGTATTTGGATACATGGGGGGTTTGTGTTTGATACTTCTGTTCAAAATCACTGGTAGAAAGGAATATACAAACAAAAGCAACTCTGAGCTTTCAGCTGACTCTCTGAAAACTAGCAATGGGGACAAAAATTAGTAATAGTGAATATAAGAGGTGTTGTGGGAAAAAAGAAACACTAATATGTTATATCACTGTCATTTGATTCAATCACTTTCCCATATAAATTTAAAATTATCCTAGAAATACAAATATAGTGTCCACTCCCTGTAACTAAATCCCACAACCAAGTTTCTACTCCCAAAGATGCCAAAACAATATCAAAATATTCAAAGCAAGTTTATTCCTATTACAGAAAATACTTCTTTTGTTTTTAGATATTCTAATTAACATTTTAAGAAAGGCTCCATTAATTCCTATGCTTTCTAATGTTTTATTTTGCCAAAAGCTTTTTCTGCATTCATTGATATGTTCATGATTTTTGCTATTTTTATATTGATATTATCAATTATTCATATTGATTTCCTAAAATTGCATCAGCTCTGCATGCCTGGTATAAATCCCACTGGGCCATAGTGCATGATATTTTGTATATTTCTGTAACCTCCTTACTAGTATTTTTTTTAATTGCATTGATTCTCATTAGAGGAATTAGCTTATACTTTCCTTTCTCTGTTTTTGTTCTAGCTACTTTAGGTTTCAAAACCATATTTGTGTGATAAAAGTACTTTGAGAGGACTCTTTTGCTAATTTTTCAAATAGTTTATATTATACTGAGATTATTTTTTTAATTTTTGATTGAATTCATTTTTAAATCCACCTGTTCTTGAGGATATTTTTTCTTAGTGAGCTTATTTATGACTTGTTCAATTTCTTTTTTCTAAGATAAGGTTATTTAAATATTCTATTTTCTCTTATGTTAATCTGAGCAATTAATATATATATATATATATGTTTCAACATTCATCCTGAAATTTCAATTATATGGTCAATTTTATTGGCATATAATTTGGTAAATAATTCCTAATAATCCCCTCAATTTAATCTTCATTGGTGGTTCATATACCACTTTCGATTTTTATACTAATTCTTTGGCTTTCTTCTTGTTTTTTTTTTTTATTAAATAGCCAATGGTTTATCTATTTTATTAGATTAAAAAAACAGATCTTAGCTTTAATTGTTAGTGCAACAGGGTGTTTTGCTTGCAATTTTATTCTCTCCTTTGATTTTTATGATTTCTATTTTGATTTAATCGGATATTTTAAATTTGCTCTTTTTCTAGATTATTGTATTGCATTCCAATTCATTGATCTATTCTTTTTCTCTTTTATTAATGTATCCATTTAGAAAAATAATATTTCTCCTAAGTACTGTTTAACTGAATCCCACAAATTTTGTTATGTTTTCTCATTGACATTGTCTTTACTGAAATTATTGATGGTTTCTATGATTTATTCTTTGATCCAGTCATTCTTTAGGAATACATTATTTAGTTCCCAATTAACTTTGAATCTATGTTACCACAATTATTTATTGAATGCAATTTTTACTGCATTATTTTCTGAAAGAGCACATTTGATATTTCTACTTTTTTCACTTGGAAGAGAGAATTTTATGCCCTAAAACATAGTCAATTTTGTAAAGGTGCCATCTATAGCTGAGAAAAAAAAGTGTACTTCTTTTGCCATTTCCAACAGAGGTCTATTAGCATTCTATTCATTTCTTTAACGTTCTTATTTATTGTATGGTTAAATTTGTCTAGTTCTGAGAGGGAAAAGTTGGTAGATTTCCTCCTATAATTCATTTAACTTTCCCTTTAAATATTTGAATTCTATGCCATTGGTTGTATATGCTTTCAGTAATGATATTATTTTATTGTGTATGGTTACTTTTAGTTTCCCTGCTTATATCTTTAATTAGGTCAATTTTTACTTTTGCTTTGTATGAGGTCATGATTAGTATCCCTTCCTTTTTTCTTCAACTGAAGCACAGTCACTTTGGTCTTTTCATCAGTAGTGCTTGAAAGTCCTAATGTCATTAAATGCTCCTGTTTTCCCTGAAGGATTATATTCAGTCTTGCTGGCTAGCTTACTCTTGCTTGTAATATTAGCTTCTTTGCCTTGTTGAATATCATATTACAAGTACTCTGGTTTTTAACATGGTAGCTGCTATATCTTTTGTGTTCCTGACTGTAGATCCACAGTATTTGAGTGTTTTCTTTCTGATTGCTAGGAGTATTATTCTTTGATGTTCAGTCATTTCAGTAATGTCTGTCATTTGGTGACCCCATTTGGGATTTACTAGTATCCCTAGTAGAGGTACAAAAGTGGTTTGTCATTTTCTTTTCCAACTCATTTTACAGATAAGGAAACTGAAGTAAATGGGTTTAAGGTATTTGTCCAGCGTCACATAGTTAGTATGTGTCTGTGGATTTGAACTCGGACCTTCATTACTTGAAGTCTGGCATGCTATCCACTGTACTACCAATTTTTGACTTAGGAGCCCTAGAATTTTGCTGTGATATTCATAGATGTTTTCATTTTGGTGGATTTTTAAAACGGAATTTTAAAATTTTATTTTATTTTGTTTTTTTCAATTATGTGCAACGACATTTTTCAACATTCGTTAAGAAGTTTTGAGTTCCAAATATTCTCCTTATCTCCCCTCCTTTAAGCAATTTAATATAATCTTTATATATTAACTCATGTAAACATATTTCCATTATACTCGTGTCATGAGAGAAGAAATAGAACAAAAGAAAAATATAAAACATGAAAAAATAAAGTGAAAATGCTATTCTTCAATCTGCCTTCTGGTTCCATCAGTTCTGTCTCTGGATGTGAATAGTAGTTTCCATCATGAGTCATTTGAAATTTTCTTGGATCATTTTATTTCTGAGAAGAGCTAAGCTTTTCATAGTTGATCATTGCACAGTGTTTGTGGTATTGTGTACAATGTTCTCCTGACTCTATGCACTCCACTTTGCATCAGTTCATTTAAGCCTTTATTTTTTTCCCTGAAAGCCATCTGCTTCTCATTTCTTATAACACAGTAGTATTCCATTACATTCATACACCACAACTTGCTCTGCCCTTCCCAATTTTCAATTTCCAATTCTATGCCACCAGAAAAAGAGCTACTATATTATTTGTGTACATGTAGGTCCTTTAACCCTTTTCCTATCTCTTTGGGATATAGACCTAGTAGTGGAATTTCTGATTCAAAGGGAATGGGCAGTTTGATTGCCAATCAGGCATAGCCAGGAGGTGGATTCTTCCCATTTCTATTTTGCCCTCTGCTCCTACCATATCTTGGCAGTTTTCATATGATATTAATACTTTTCTTTGATATTGATTTTTAGGTAATTCTTTTTTTTTTTCTTTTTGGAGAGGGACGGGCAGGGCAATTGGAGTTAAATGACTTGTTCAACATCACAGGGCTAGTAAGTGTTAAGTTTCTGAGGCAGAATTTGAACTCAGGTCCTCCTGACCCCGGGGCCAGTGCTGTACTCACTGTGCCACCTAGCCACTTCCATCAAGTAATTCTTAAATTACCTCTCCTCAATCTATTTTCCAAGTCATTTGTGTCACCAAGGAGATGTTTCACATTTTCTTTCATTTTTCCATTCTTTTGAATTTGTTTCATTTTTTCTTAACATCTCATGAAGTCATTAGCTTTCACTTGCCCAATTCTAATTTTTAAAGAATTATTATTTTCAATTAGGTTTTTTGCATCTCTTCTTTTGGAATTGTTCAATTGTACTTTTAAACATTTTTTTAATTTTATTTTCATCAGTGAAGTTTTGTACCTTCCCATTTGTCCAGTTATGTTTTTTAAAGTGCTATTTTATTCAGTTTTTTGGTGTTACAAAAACTACCAAACTGTTCGCTTTTTAATTTATATTTTCTTTGCAAGCTATCTCACTAGAGGTGCTAGTTTTTCCTGAACACTGCAGGGCTGCTCATTCATCATCAGAGTCCATGTATCACTTGATTCTCACCTGTAGTTTCAAGACACTCTAGCATGCCTACGAGCCACACTCTGGTAAACCATTCTGTCAAACATGCTAAACCAGGTAAAGATGATGTGTGTAAAGAATTCTCCCAGCAGAATTAGTGGATGAGAACAATTCGTTTCAGTAGCCATGAAGGTGGTGAAAGAATGGGCTGTGGAGTACTTAGAGCTTGAAAAGACATCAAAGACACCAACGTGTATCTGAGACATCTCACTGCATCTCATGCCATCACCAGTCATCCTGACATTTGTCTTGCCACTGGACTTCTGTGAATGTGGAAGAGAAAGTGAGATCGATGATTTCTGAAACACTGCTTCACTTAAATCCAATTTATAGGCATGTTGAGACATTATTCATTCATGCCATCAATAATTTTCTTCAGAAATGAAGAATAACACTTTTTTGTGTAATTTTCTTTCATCATCCCCATTTCTTTTTCCTAATTTGTCCTCCACCAGTTTTATTTGATGTGTGTATATGTGTGTGCATCTATCTTCAAAAAATTTGTGTTGAGATTGTGTCTAATTCACATTTTCTTTGAAGTTTTACTTGTAGCTGCTTTGACATTATTGTCCTCTTTTGCATATCTTTTCTGTTACCACAGTACCTTTTTATGATCAGGTACTTGTTTCTTGTTTGAGGTTTGGAAGTTTTTGATGTTTTCAAGTTGATATACCCAGTTCTCTTGACTGGCGATTTGTTGCTTACCCAGGAGAGATCCCTATTCCCTTGCAGTCACAAATGATACTGCTTCTTAGAGCTCCCTGTTCCCTTGGAACTTCAAGTGATACTGCTTCTTGTGACCCCTTCCCTCTCTCTAGAGAAAAGAATGTTGCTTCTCAGTGCCCCTTATCCCTTGTGATCAAAAGTGATACTTTAGTCTCCCATATTCTCTTCCCAAACAATTGGCAGATTCCCTCAAATTTCTGGCTTGAGGGATCTCAAAGCTGCTTTTGTTACTACTGTTGCCACCTTCAAGGCCTATAGCTGTAGTTGCTGCCATGTGTGCTCCAGGCCAGTCGTGACCTCAGTGTCACAGACCTCTTCTTCTGATCTCCTAAGTTATGTTGGGCTGGAAAATGTCTCACTCTGAACTTTTGTTGGCTCTGCTGTTTCAGAATTCGAATAGGGGCATTATTTTAAAAATTGACAGGGGGGCGGCCAGGTAGCACAGCGAGTAAGAGCACCGGCTCCAGTGTTGAGAAGACCTGGAGATCGAATCCCAGGTACAGACACTTAGCACCCACCCAGAAACACCTGGCCATGTAACCTTGAGCAAGTTACTTAACCCCAATTGCTTAGAGGCGCCCAGGTGGCTCAGCAAGTAAAGAACACCAGCTCCAGTGTCAGGATGACCTGGGGATCAAATCTGGGCTCAGATACTTAGCACCACACCCAGAAATAACTGGCCCGGTAACCTTGAGCAAGTTACTTAACCCCGATTGCTTAAAAAAAAATTGACAGGAAATGTTGGGAGAGCTTGGCTGCTTCTTCTTCTTTATCAATTTAGCTCCTCCCCAGAAGCCACACTGAAGAAGTATACATAGATTTTAATTTTTTTAATCTTTTGTTTTTACACATGCTTAATTACTGAATATATATTACTCGTTACCCTTAAAAAGAAGTCATATCTTATAAAGCATATTTAAAAATAATGAATAATGTAGTCTAGGAAAACCAACCAGTACATCAACTATGTATGACAATATATCCAATAGTCCCCCATTCCCTAGGTTTTCACCTTTGAAAAAAGATGAAGGAATTACATTTGTTCAATTCTTCTCCAGGAATAGTTTTGAAAGTATTCCATTAGAGTTATTGCAGTCTATGGTTTCAATTTTTTACCTTTCTGTTTATATTGTATTAATTTTGTAAGTCATTTCCTTGTTCTGCATGCTTCTTCATCTTTTTTTAATAACACTCATCAGGTCTTTCCATATTGTCTGAATTCATTTTTATCTGTTTTTTTCTTGATACAGTAATATTCCATTGCATTCATTTCTATAATTTAGTCATTCCACAACTAAAGCGAATATTTCATTTCCATTTCATTGATATCACAAGTGTTACTATGCATATTTTGATGTATATTGAATGTAAGCTCCTTATAGGGAGAAACTTTCATTTCTATCTTTGTGTCCCTAGTGGAAATCACACAGTATTTAGGACATAGTAGGTACTTTAAATCCACTTGTTGACTTGTTATTCAGTTGACCAATAAAATGCTTTAATATGTGCCCATTACTTTGCAAATGGCTATGGATAAAAATAAAAAAGAAAATTAGTCCTTGCCCTAAAGGAACTTATATTCAAATGCAGAGGATAAATGAAATATGTGGGTATACAAACATATGTATGTATAGAGTTATACATATATGTTTATATGCATGTGTATACATATATGTGTATATATATGTACATATAAAATATAAAGATAGAACATTTATTAAGTGCTTATTGGGCATCAGACAGTCGTCTAAGTTCTGGGGATATAAATATATGCAATCAAGACAATTCCTGTTGTCAAGGAGGTTTCATTGTAATGGAGAAAAACAACACAAAAAGGAATGTTAATAACTTTCTATGGGGGGGAGGCAGTCAGGCAAGGATGACTTGAAGCAGAGTTGTGAGGGTAGGAATTCATGAGAAGAAGTCTATGTAGTTTCATTGAGCTTTGAACAATGACAAGATAATGCAGCAGATCACATATCCAAGCCAGGGAACCTAGGAACAGAACGTAAGTTTCCAGGGAGATAAAGATGGAAGGTGAGAAAGGGTCATGGTAAGGACATGGTAGAAAGACAACACATATAAGGGATTGGAGCCTAGAGAAAGTTGTTCAGTTAGAATCTCTACAATATGATCCCTGGATCTAGTTTCAAACTCTCTACTGCCTTCCATGCCTCTTAGGCATCTACATACCTCAACATATCTAAAATCCAAATCATTATCTTTCTCCTAAAACCCTCCTCAAATCTCAACATTCTTGTTGCTGTTAATAATCTTGCCAGTCACCCCGTCTTGTAATCTTGGTGCCATCCCAGAATCCTCTCTTTCATCCTCATATCCATGTATGCAGTATTCCAAATAACCATATATCCGATTTCTCTTCAAGTCTTGTCATCTTGACCTTCACATTATTTCTCCTATAATCCCTCTTCTGTACACTAATGTGGTCACCACCCTAGTTTAGGACCTCATTACCTCATTCCTGGATTCATGGGAATAACCTTCTGTTATTCTTGCTGACCCTTCCTTAAATTTGTCCCTCCTCCATAAATTGTCTTTTCAGCTACCAAAGTGATTTTCTTAAAACTCAGATTTGGTTTATCACTGTCCCTACCATGTTTAACTGCCTCCCTGCCCATCCACACTCTTTTTTATCTCCAATATCAAATATAAAATGCTCTATTTGGCACTTGAAGCCCTTCACAACCAGGATCTTTCAGAGTTCTTTCTTGATTCCTCTGCATATACTCTATGATCTAACTATACCAGCCTATTTACTAGTCCTCCCATGAGATATTCCATCTCTGACTCTGTGCCTTTTCACTTGCAGTCTCTTATTTCTAGAATACTCTCCCTCCTCACCTTGATCTGCTCATTTTCCTATTTCCTTCAAGTCTTAACTGAAATACTAGCCATTGCAATAGGTCTTCCTTCATCCCCTTTTCTCTTTGCTTCTACCTTCCTTCTGAAATTACTTTCTTCTAACAGTCTAAATGAGGGCAACTAGGTGGCACAGTGGATAGAGCTCCAGTAAGGAACGTTTGAGTTCAAATACAATCTCAGACATATACAGGCTGTGTGACCCTGGGCAAATCATTTAACACTATTTAGCTCAGTATCTTCATCTGGCAAACCAATTTAGTATCTTTGCCAAAAAATTCAAAAATGAGGTCACAAAGAGTCAGGCACATCTTAAATGACTAAACAATGCCACCAGTATATATATCTTGGATGTACAAAGTTACATGCTCCATAAATCTCTATCTTTAGAAGCTCCCTCAGGCTATGGAATTCACATATTGAATATATTTGCTGTGTCTGTGGCCTCTCTCTCCAATTGGATGACTCCCTCAAGAACTTCTATTTAAGAAGGATGCCATAGTTAGCCATGTCTTATTCTTTTATAGTCCAAACAACAAATTTCTTCCTACGCCCCACATCAGGGGGTTCCTACCCTCATTTTCTAAATTTCTCCTCCTTGTTTTATGCTTCCCTTTACATGGTGTCATTCTATTAGAATATAAGCTCCTTGGAGGTAGGAGTTGCTTTCTCTGTTTATATTCGCATTCCTAGTGGTTACTATATTTAGTTAGTGTGTGGCACACACAGTAAGAATTTAATAAATGCTTGCTGATTGGCTAAACATATGATATATGTGTATATAATGTGTGTGTCTGTAACTACTGAATTTTAGATTTGAGTCACAAAGGATTCTGGGGAAAGGAACATGGACGGTTCAATATAACTATTATTATGAGGGAGAAAATCATTATATAGTAGAAAGAGCAATGGAAAAAAATAAACAAGGAGACCAAGGAATTAGGGATTAGTTTTATCTCAGCAAAAACCTTGTAGTATGAATTGGGACAAGTTACTTGGTTTTCTAGGGCTTCAGATGGCTGGTCTGTACTAATAATCAGAATGAGGTCATGGATAATATATTGGATATAGAGTTAAACAGACCTATGTATAGACATGCTACTGACACTCATTGTGTAGATCTTGGAAAAGTCATTCAATCTTTCTGTGATTCAACTGCTGGCACAGCAAATAGTGTGCTGGGCCTAGAATTTAGAAAACCTGAATTCAAATAGGTCTAAGACACCTACCGACTGTGTGACCTAGGTAAGTCACTTAACCTCTGTTTGCCTCAGTTACCTCAACTGTAACATGGAGATAATAAAAGCACCTAGCTTCCAGGGTTGTCATAAGGATCAAATGAGACAGTGCCTGGTACATAATAGGTACCATATAAAGGTTTATTCCCTTCTCTTGTCCCTCACTGAGAGTCTATGTTTTCACATGTAAAATGGAGATAATTTCATAGGGTTCCAATGACACAGACATATAAATCAGTATTATGTAAATGATTAAACATTTTACTTTTTCCCCTTATAAATCTAGGAACATGTGTGTTCTTCCTGATACTCATAGCCATCAAACATGCTAATAAATTTGTAGGCTGTTTAGGTAGGAGGCAGAAAAGACTCTACCATTCATCTCTTGGTATTGATATGCCAATGCCCCTTCCTAGATACCTCTTGAGCATGTTTGTTTCTTCTCTTGATTTATATCTAGACTTTTCCATTTCCCAGCACATGCTCACTTTTCTAATCTGAGAAGAAAATGAATTAGCAGTGACAGGATAACTAGAATAACTGGTGATACTGAGCAGAAAAAATCATACAATTTCACATATTTATCTCCAAACCTCTAGCAGCCATACTCAGAGAGGAGAGTCAACATCAATATTTTATAGGTGAAGAATTGTGCACCAGCACATGCATTTAGAATGCTTATTCAGAAAAGGTTCACATTTGGTGGGGAAATATGACTCATATTCTTTTCTTGATTATATATCTTTTTCAGCCTCTATTTGTTTGCTAACTGTGAAAGTCTAGGCAAAGTATTTAACTTCACAATGCTATAGTGCCCTAAACTGTAAAATAAATGTTTGAAGTATATGTGGTCAAAGAGTATAAAGAAATAGTTCACAAAAGAAATAATATCATCAATGATATGAAAATATGCTTTATATAAATAATAATAGGAGGAATCAAAATTAAAGCAATTATTTAACTTAATATTCATCAAATTGGCAAAAATGATAAAGGATGCAATTAGCCTTGGTTGGATGGACTATGTGAAGGAAGACAGGGACGCTAAGGCACTCTTGGTGGAGTTGGAAATTGGTCCAATCTTTCTGGAAAACAATTTGGAATTATGTAAGAAAAGCCACTAAAATGGCATCACTCTAAGGAACTTAAAGACCAGAAGAAAGATCTAATTTTTCCCCTTATCCTCAGAATTAAACTTTTTTGGTAGAAAAAATAAAGCCTTGAATCAAAGTGTGAGGCCAATTATTAGAAAACAACTGAACAAATTGTTCTATATGAATATAATACATATTATTAAAACATAAAAATAAATATTAGAAATTCAAAGAAATATCAAAAGATGTATTAAGTGAAAAAGAATGAAGAAAACAGAACCAGAACAAAATATGGAATGATTATAACATAAAATACTCAAAAATAATCAATTGCGATTCATTGTAAAATTCAACCTTAATACCCTCCCTACCCCAAAAGAAAAATAACAAAGATGATGAAGCACATATCCTTCCCATATAAAGGGGAAAAACTAGTCAGTCAGTCAATAAACATTTATTAAGTTCCTACTATGTTCCAGGAACTGTGTTAAATTTTATGGGTACAAAGAAATATAAAAGGCAGTTCCTGCTCTCAAGGAGTTTGTAGTCTACTGGGGTAGACAATATGCAAACTCTCATGAGCAAAAGAGCTATATACAAGATAAATTAGAAATAACAGAAAAAACACTAAAATTAGTAGAGAGATGGGAAAGGTTCCCTGTAGAAAATGGGGTTTTAGCTAGTCTTGAAGGAAGTCAGGAGGCAGAATTTAGGAGGGAGAGAAAAGGAGGCATGGAAGGCAGACAGTGAAGATGTGCAGTTAGGAGTTCTGGGAGGAAGGCCTCTTTGGATAGGGTGTAAGGTGTAAGAACTATGGAAAGGCATAGGAAGGAAGGTTATAAAAGAGTTTCAATGCAAAACAGAAGATTTTATGTTTGATCAACTCAAGTTTATTAAGTAGCTTTGTGGTATAGTCAGAACTGTGCTTTAGGAAGATCACTTTGACAGCTGAGTGGAGGATGGGCCAGAGTAAATAAAGCTTTGTGACAGGCAGATTGTCCATCAGTCTGTCATTGGAGTGAGGTGATGAGAGACTATTGTGCAGATTTTGGTGTATTTTATCAGGTATAATTGCTTCATAAGTTGGTTTACTGTTTTTCGTTGACTCATGGAAGGATTAAATAGTGGGGTGGATTGTAACAGAAAACTTCTGTGGTATAAAAAATAAAAGGCATCAGTTGATCTCTGAAGTCACTTACTATTCCAAATCTTAATGTCCAAGGATCCTTTCTTTCTGCTATTCTGGAAAGTTATTTGCTGGGATTTAGCATACAAAAACACTACATAAAGCCACAGATTTATAGTGGCCAGATCCTCTTGCACATTAGACCCATGCTTGATGCATGCCAAAGAAGTCAACTATTTATGATATCCTAAAATGACACAATTAAAGGTCTAGTATAGATGATAAAGAAAAAGGGTAGTGGGTTTGATTGTTATACTTATTTCTCATTTGAAATTTTTGGATCTCAAAAGGAAGGAAATATTACTCAGTACTGTTAGCCATTCTACCTGGGAAATCATCATTTCCATTGCAGAAAACAAACAAACAAAAGTAAACAAAAAACAAACCAAACAACCACAGCAGCAATACAAGCACCACTGATACATTTGCCTTCACTGCCATGGTCTTAGTTCCAACCTAGTCCGTCTCAGGGACAGGCTTAGAGTGCTTTAAGCCTCATGACACACCCAGGTGCCATTGTTTTTAGAATTCTCAACTCTGGCACTAGTACCCAAGAGATTATGATAGAGAAGAAAATACTGTCCCCAGAAATGGTACTGTCCATAATTCACTTCAGAGCTACCATTACCATTAATGAGCCAATATTCAAATCAATTATATTTGTCATTAAATTTGTATTTTCCCATATCCTTTGGCTAGTAAATTCTTGCCTCCTATTATGTGCATTCCAATGAGTCAGTCATTATTTTCTGAGGTAGAACTCTTTACAATGCCTGCCATTCCCTGGTATTCTTGCCCCTAACAAACTCAGCACTATTATAATCCAGTCTCTATTTTCCTCTGTTCATTTCTTTCTTTGCCACCACTAGGACTCAACTCCATCATTAACAGACTCTATTTCATCCTATATCAAATCCTCATATGCTCTTTCCATATTCTGGTTTTAAGAAAATCTATTTTTTGAGGGTTTTTTTTTGCCTTTTCTTTTAAAGTACCAAATCCCTCATCTTTTAGAATAGTGTTCATTGCTTCTGTCATTCTCTGGTACAATGAACAAAGAGAAGGAATGGGCATATTCAAAAAACTCACTCTTGGTATTTCTATATCTCCCTTTTGCTGCATCAGGCAGTAACTTCTTTGAAGTTGTACTCATCCACCTATTTGTTTCTGTCATCAACAGACACCACTTTCTTTCCTTTCTTTATCAGTTCTGTATCTGGCACACAGTCTTTCTCTGAAACCCAGCCACAGTTCCCATGCTTTGGGACTTCAAAATTCACATGGAATACCTTTCCAAGAAACGTGTCAATTCATCAACTTTATCAACTCCTATAACCTTTATCTACTTTCTCCCTTAGTTACTCAAAAGTGTAAACATGTCTTGGAAATTCTATGAATACAAACTCTATAATTCTCCTCTCTAACCATAATCTTCTAATCTTTATTCTCTCCTTCTGCTTCATTACTCCTAATAATTATTTTTTTCTTACTGAAACTTCCAATAACTAAATCACACCTTGATCTCGCAGGCTATTATTCCTGCTCTAGTTTCTTTTCCCCCATAGCTTTAGTCTTGATATTGCAGTACACTGGACACTATAGGAAATTGTATACATTATCCACCAAGCTTGAGACCCTTGACCTTTTCTTTAGTTGTCACTTTCTATGTGACCATCCTTAATTGTCAATCACCTCTATCATCTGCTTTCCCTCCTCCTTCTCTCATTTTGAGAGAATTGTGTGATGTAGTGAATTGAGAATTGCCTTCAGAATTAGGAATGCAGGGTTTCAATACTTGCCTATAATACGTAGTCACTTTTCCTGGACAAATCACTTAACCTCTTGGTTTTCCAAGAGTATAAATTACAGAAGAATAGCTGTTGTATTTCAGTAGTCAAATCAACATCAAAATTTTATTAAATGCCTACTATGAGCCAGTAGTTAGTTTCCTCATTAAAGGTTTCCTCTAGCGCAGCTAGGTGGTGCAGTGAATAGAGCACTGGCCTTGTAGTCAGGAGGACCTGAGTTCAAATCCAGCCTCAGACACTTGACATACTTACTAGACGTGTGACTTTGGACAAGTCATTTAACCCCAATTGCCCTCCAAAAAGCAAAAACAAAAATAAAGGTTTCCTCTACTCATAACAGCACATCATCTAGGTGCAGCAGAATAATAATAAGAACCTCTACCACAACAACAATCTCCACAACCATCCTCCTCATAGTATATTCCCTACTAATCATGTTATCAAATAACAACCAAACCTTTGAAGCAAGACAATTCTTTTAACATTATTTTAAAAAATACAACCAGAAAAAGACAAGAAAGTCAATGTTCCTACATCAAAAGGCTCTAAGATAAATATGAATTGATCACAGGCTGTGGAAGAGCTCAAAAAGGAGTTTGAAAATCAAGTAATAGAGTAGAGGAAAAATTGGAAAGAAAAATTAGAGTGATGCAAGAAAACCATGAAAAAAGAATCAACAGCTTGCTAAAGGAGACCCCGAAAATACTGAAGAAAATAGCACCTGAAAAATAGACTAAACCAAATGGGAAAATAGGTCTAAAAATGAATAAAGAATTCCTTAAAAAGGAGACTAGTCAGTGAAAAAGGAGAATCAAAAGCTAACTGAAGAAAACAATTCCTTAAAAATTAGAACAGAAGGGAAGTTATGTGGGGCAGTGAGTAGAGCACTGGCCCTAGAGTCAGGATGACCTGAGTTCAAATCCGCCTCAAGCACTTAACACTTACTAGCTATGTGATCTTGGGCAAATCACTTAACCCCAATTGCCTGGCCATTCACCCTCCAAAAAGACCAAAAAGAGTTGGAATACAGCAAATGGAGGCTAATGACTTTATGAGAAATCAAGAAATTATAAAACAGAACCCCAAAAATGAAAATAATAGAAGAAAATGTGAAATATTTCATTGCAAAATCCACGGACCTGGATAATACATCCAGGAGAGATAATTTAAAAATTATTAGACTTCCTGAAAGACATGATAAAAAATAAAGAGCCTAGAAATGATCTTTCAAGAAATTATCAAGGAAAACTTCCCTGATATTCTAGAACCAGAGGTCAAAATAGAAATTGTAAGAATCTACTGATCACCTCCTGAAAGAGATCCCAAAAGGAAAACTTCTGGGAATATTGTAGCCAAATTCCAGAGTTCCCATGTAAAGGAGAAAATATTCTAAGCAGGAAGAAAGAAACAATTAAAGTATTGAGGAAATATAATCAGGATAACACAAAACCTAGTAGCTTCTACTTTAAGGGATTGAAGGGCTTGGAATATGATATACTGGAGGTAAGAGGAGCTAGAATTAAAACCAAGAATCGCCTACCCAGGAAAACTGGGTATAAAACTTTTGGGGGAGAAAGGATGTTCAATGAAATACAGGATTTTCAAGAATCCTTGAAGAAAAGATCAGAGCTGAATAGAAAATTTGAGTTTCAAAAAAGAATCAAGAGAAACATGAAAAGGAAAACAAGAAAGAGAAATCATAAGGGACTTATTAAAGTTGAACTGTTTACATTCTTACATGCAAAAAATATTTGTAAATCATGAGACTTTTCTCTGTATTTGGGTAGTAGTAGGAATGATAGATAGATAGATAGATAGATAGATAGATAGATAGATAGATAGATAGATAGATAGATAGATAGATAGATTAGATAGATGGATGGATGGATGGATAGATAGATAGATGGCACAAAGTGAATTGAACATAAAGGAATCATATCTAAAAATATAATTAGGGATGAGAGAGGGATATATTGGGAGAATAAGAAAGGGAGAGATAGAATGTGATAAATTATCTCACATAAGTGAGGGAAGAAAAAGGTTTCACAATGGAGAGAAAGACAGGGGAGGTGAGAGGGAATGGGTGAACCTTACTCTGATTGGATTTGTCTTAAGAAGGGAATAACAGACACACTCAACTGGGTATCTTACCCTACAGGAAAGCAAGGAAAAAGGGGATAAAGGAGGAGGGGGAATGATAGAAGAGAGGGCCAATTGTGGGAGGGGGTAGTTAGAAGCAAATACTTTTGAAAAGGGATAAGGTCAAAGGGGAAAAATAGAATGAGTGAGGGGAGATGGGATAGGATGGAGGGAAACATGGTTAGTCTTTCTCAATATGAGTATTATGGAAGCATTTTGCAAAACTACACATGTATAACCTTTATTGAATTGATTGCCTTCTCAATGAGGGTGGGTATGAAGGGAAGAAGGGAGATGATTTGGAACTCAAAGATTTAAAAACAATGTTTTTTAAATAATTAATAATAATAAATAAATAACTATTTTTTACCTGCAACTGGGAGATAAGATATACAGACAATGGGATATAGAAATCTATCTTGCCTTCCAAGAAAGTAAGGGGGAAGAGGATCAGGGGAGAGGGTAGAAAGCAAAGACTGGGGAAAGGGTAATCAGAATGTAAGCCACTTCAGGGTAGGGGTAGGGGAGATATGAGGAGAAAATTTGGAACTCAAAATCTTGCGGAAATGAATGTTGAAATCTAAAAATTTATTAATTGATAATAAAAAATTTAAAAAATAGAGTTTACTTTAAACAATTCATCATCTCTTTTGGTTTTCAATTTTAAAAATCTCTTCTTTCATTTTCCAAAATTCTTCTTTTGTTTTGTACTAGTGTATTTATGTGTTATTTTTCTCTCTATGTGTGTTTCATTCCAAATTCCTGTGTTCTTTCACTTTTCTGTTGATTAAAGTATTTAGATAAATAAAATTTCCCCTAATAATTGCTCTGGCTGTATCCCCAAATTTTTGTCAAGATATTCCATTAAAAATTTTTTTTCAAAGTTTTTTTCATTAAATTATTAATTATTCCTGTGATATATTTTTGATCCATACATTTTTAAAAACTTTATTATTTATTATAATATTCAATTAAGCTTAAGTTCTTCCTTAAATGTCCTCTGTTGATTATGATTTTATTGCCCTGTGATCAATAAAGAATATATTCATTATTTCTGCTTTTCTACATTTGGTTGGGCTTATAACACACTTTTTTACAGGGTGAACTTTTTTTAGAAGATGAAATGCAAAGCTGAAAAATATTATATACTCCTTTCAGGTCTCATTCTGTAATATATTGTAATGGGAATGTAAATTGTAAAGATCTTCCCTGCCCCTAGGCTAAAGTGCACCTGGAGCCTGGGGTGGGAGGCTTGTTTTTCAGTAGATACTTCTTGATTGGCCAGTGAGTCAATAAGATTGTTACATTCTCTGAGCCAGGAGAAGGCTATTTAAGCCCTGATGTGTAGCTTTGTTTTGGGGCTCACTTTGAGAAATGTTCTGTGATTTCATCTGGATTCTGGGAAGCCGTTGTCCAGAGTGCCCCGGCTTTGAAAAACCCAGATGTTGAAACCCATATGTTGATTTGGTATGGATGTAATGGTCGGACAGTTTGGAAAGCTGTCTACTTGATCTGTTTCTGTCTTGATAATTCTGCCTGTATACTTTGAAGTTCAGGGTGCTGACCTTTTCCCCCTGAACAAGGTAAAGGATATATGTCTGACTAATTAAAGTAAGCTTGTTAACCCATTTTGAGTTGCTTTCCTTTATCAAAGCAGATCCAAAACCTGTGTGAGCAGCCACCCTGGGGACGCAGGGGTGCTTGCTGCTACATATATCTAACCTTTCTAGTATTCTATTTAGGTCCTTACCTTATTTCCTGTTTATCATTTCATATTTTTCTTTCTAGATAGGAAAAAAAAAACCATGCTTACATCCCTATTATAGTATTGCTGTCTATTGCTATTTGTTCAAATAGTTTTCTTTTTCAGTATTTCAATGCTAAGTCATTGAATGTATATGTAAATATACTGATTCTATACATGGATATGTATGTATATATATACCCATACATACACATGCACACATGTATGTGTGAATATATGTGCATATATACATACAAACACATTTCTTTTTTTAAGTCTATGGTAAGCATAATGGGATGCCCATGCTTATCTTAAACAAGTAAATTTTTTACTTTTGTCTTGGCTAAAATTATTATTTCCATCCCTGCTTTACTGAATCTGTCTGAAGCATGATAGACTTTGCTTAAGCTCTTAATCCTAACTTTGTGAATCTTTATGTTTCAAAGATGTTGAGTGTGCATGACAAATTTTTGAATTTTGTTTTGGAATCCATTTTGCTACCCTTTTCTGTTTTATCACATCATTCACATTTGAGGGCATCATTAATTGTTATTTTTTCCTCTATCCTATCCTCTTATAATTTTTCTTATTGTTGGACTTACTTTCTTAATTCTTCCCTTTTGATTGTGCTTCCCTGGGGCCTGGACTCCAGTGACAGACAATGAGCTTTTCACTGAGTTTGGTGTCTGCCACAAGGGACTTATAGGAGGACAAAACTGGTGCCAGCTGGGTGCTAGGTCATTTCCCTCAATATTTGTTTAGTGTCACATACATGTCCTGTCCCAATGTCCTATGCTCCTCTAGAGTTGATTTTTATTGAAGCAAAGAGCTTACCTCCTTCCATGTGGGCTTCTGCCTTTGGGTTTTATGAAGCACTGGAAGGGGAGACAAGGAGGTAGAGTTGAGTCCTTTTGTAAGTTACAGGTCAACTTGAGCAACCCTGCATGTAGTGAGTGATTGGGAGGAGAGTGCTGAATGAGTATGTTACAGGCTAGGGATTAGCTTCTCTGTTGTTAGTTCATTAAAAAACTCTTGATATCTTAGACTATAGAGACAGCTGGAATTACTTATCTCTTTTAAATTATTCCTTTTTTAGGGCAATTTGAGAAGTCATGACAATCAGAGAAAATTCTAGTCCTTTATATCTTGTTCAACACGTGAACCAGAAGTATGATGCATTTGTTTTATTTATATTTTGCCCTTTGGCTATAACATTTCTGGGCTGTTGCTTTTTTTTCTTAATTATGTTATCCAGATATTTTATTTGGTCATGGTTTTCAGGGAGTCCTGTGATTTTTTTTTCTTTTAAGGGCTGTTACATTGTTCAGTTAATAAATTCACTGGCTTTCTGGATTCAGGAAGACCCATCTTGCTAAATTCAAATCAAGCCTTAGACACTTACTAGCTGTGTGACTCTGGGGCACTTAACCCTGTTTGTTTCAGTTTCCTCATCTATAAAATAAGCTGGAGAAGAAAAGGTAAACTCCTCCAGTACCTTTGTCAAGAAATTCTCAGATATGGTCACAAAGTGTTAGACATAACCAAACAACAACAAAGTGATTATTAAATTTACTCATTATGACCTATTTATAAGGAAATTTATTTTAATAGTAGATATCACATATGTTCTTATGTTTCAATTTTTAAAAATTCATTATAATGTTTCTTGTTATCACATAGAATAATTGAGTACTGTTTACTATTTTTCACACATAAGATCTATATAAAATTTCTATTTGATGCTCTTAAAATGTATTAGAAGAAATTTTATATGAAGTTGACTTCCTTTCAATTCCTCATTTTCATGGATGTAACTCTGTAGAGTAGGTTCTGATGATCATTTTAAAAATTTCTTCTCTGTTTTGATTGCATCTTATTCATTTAATTTTTGTTAATTTTATTTTCCTTTCTCTTGTTTCTAATATGGTTAAGTAAAAGTTTATTGATCTTGTTAATCTTTTTAAACAATTAACTCATGTTTTGTCAACATTATAATAATTTACCAATTTTTCTATTTCTCCTTTAAGTTTTAAGGGTTTTTTCTTTGTATTTATTTTGGGGTTATTAACTAGTGAACTTCATTTTATCACATATTCAGTTTACTCTTTGTGTAATTAATATTGGTTCCACTTTTTTTTCTCTGATGATTTCTTTATTTTCATTCCAGAAATTTGGGTATGTTGCCTCATCGTTATCATTTTTTTTTCACAAAATCATTCATTATTTCTCTGGTTTGTTCTTTGGACCCTCAATTGTTCAGAATACTGTTATTCAGTTTCTATTTAGGTCTGTGTGTTTTGACTGAGCTCCCTGTATTAATTATTATTTTTGTTGTGTCTAAATAGAACATGATTAGTATTTCTTCTTTTAATATTATTTATACTTTTTCTGTGTCCTAATGCATGGCCTATTTTACAAAGGTGTTATGTAGTATGGAGTTGTACATATATTCTTTACATTACATATCTATTTTCTCATTTGAATGATGCCAAATGTTTTTCAGCACTCAATTCTGTGGTAGATTTTTTCAGTTATATGTTTTTCCCTTTGTTTATATTTTTTTCAAGCATCTTGACCTTTAAGGGAGGAACTTGTCTTTTATTCTGCCCTCTTAAAAAGGGGATAGAACTCCTTTCAACCCTAATTAACATAATTACAATGTGTTAAGTATAAGGGTGGTCCCCTTTCCTCCTTTTAAAAAAAATCTATCCTATTTTTTTATAAATAAATTATACTTTTTCAGAGCAATAAAACCTTCACAGATTTTATCCCATGAAGTCTTAGTGACAACAAAAAAATGCTTCTTTGTGGTAGGACCTCTGTTGTTTCAACTTTGGTTAGTTGTGCACAGATATTTGAGGCCTTGTTTGTATGACTGGTTGCTTTCTTGGATTTTGTCTCTCTATAATTTTTGGTTATCTCAACTACTATTCTTCTTCCTTTATTGTAGTGATACCATATACTATCTATCTTGGAGAATATGCATAAATTACCTTAACCCTCCCTAATAATTTTTTTTATTTTAAAACCTTGATTAAACTTGCTGGACATTTGACCAATTCATTCTTACCAAATGAAGAAAGTGAACATCAGAGAGAGAAGTAACTTGCTTAACTTCCACTCAGTCTTTTAAAGGATCCCAGGAGCCATTTTGTCTAAACCTCAACTGTTGAATTCTTCTCTATGATATTTCCTACAATTGCCCATCCAATCTCTCTTTTAATATCTTAACATTATATTTTAATGTTCATATAACACATAATGATAGGGAATGCATCTACTTGAGAAATTTTGTTCAACTGTTGAATATCTCTAATTGTTAGGAAGTCGTTATGTAAAAGCAAAATCTGCTTTTCTGCAGCCTCCACCAATTACCCATACTTCAGCTTTCTGGGGTCAAATAAGCCAGATCAAATCTTTCTTTTACACCATGACCTTCTATCATTTGTTTCCTGACCCCAAGTTTTTCTTTCATAAGTTAAATGGTGCCAATCATTTTCATTAGTTCTAAAATATCATGGCCTTCTCAGTTATACTCCCTTGACAGACTCTATTAATGACTTTTCCAAAAAGTGTTATATTATTGCCCTAAATTGAAATACAGTACTCCTAATTGGGTCTATAGATGACCTAATTTGGGATATGTCTTCTATATGAGACTGCTCATTCTAATGGACAGGACACAGGCACTGAATTTGAATCCCGGGTTTGTCACTAACTCTCTGTGATGTCATCACCACTTAGTTATTCCCTTCTGGGAAATCTCTATATTATTATTATGGTGGTCAGAATCATAAGGTTAAACAATGATAGAAAAATAAGGAAGGACTCAAAAACTTGAGTTATCATGAGTCCAGCTGGACTACGCATCTTGGTAGTGTTGAATTCTCTAAGTTCTGGTCTTTATGAAATCTTATGTCTCTCAGGGGGAAGGTCAAATCAGAAAACATGGTATGCTGATCCTAGGATCAAAGTATATTGAGTAGAGTAGGAATTTATTCAATAAACTTTGAGTGAAAGAAGTAAGGAAAGGAATTTGATTTTGGGATTAAATAGTCAGATCCTGGTCCAATGAAACATTTAGTTCATTAAGACATTATAGCAAAATCTACATATATATATATATTTTTCTTCTCAATATTTTAAGTCTCTAACAATATGATTACCACCACTGTATTGCTCTTTTAATGATTTTATATTAATGTGCTACTTCTGAAAACAATTCTCATATCAGAAAATGAATAAATCAATAATAATTTTCAGATGAATGTCAAAAGGTATCATGGAGAGAACTGTATTGTGTTTACCACTATTTGAATATATGATTTTGGACAAGTCATATATTCCTTTCTGGGCACAGAGGTGTCCCTATAAAAGGAGCTAATTATACTAGTTGATTTCTAAAGCCTCTTCTAGCTTCAACATTTCCAAATTGCTGTCTTTGCACGTGTATGCATGTATAATATGTGCAATTTTAACTAAGAAAGTTAAAACAAGTCTTGGCCACACAGGAAAAGAAAATGTCAAAGGAGTTATAATATTAAGTGGCCCCTATACTGAACATAGAGTTTGCATTTGAGAACTAAGCATTAACAGGATAATATTAATACAGTCAAAATTCCTTTGAGAACATAAATGGATTTAAAAAATCAAGAAAAGAAAAAATGGTCAAGCCCTTTAATAAAGAGGAGAAGATTAGAAAGTCAGTTCTTCACCTACTCTCTAATTAGTAACAGTTCCCAGTTATGTAGAAAAATGTCCCATCCTGATGTGAATAGTAAGAATTATGCTACAATGGAACCACCACCTCTCTTTCTTTCTTTGATCCTCTCTTTCTTCAACTTTTTTCCACTCTTCCCTTCCTCCCTTCCTACTTCCTTCCTTCTTCCTCTGTTCTTTCTTTCCTCCTTCCTTTCTTCCCCTTATTTTTCATTATCTATTACCTAAATTCCTCTGCCCACACCTATACATTTTGATTGCTTGAAATCCCCTGGGCTACCATCTCACTATAAAATATCCATAAGTCTGTAATGCAGCCTCTCTATATAAATGCATTGTACTCACCTCCCACTAAGAAAATTAGGTCTTTAATCATTCAAATCCAAATAAAAATGTTGTGATACCCTAAAGGCATAGAAGTAGTACACTTTGGAAAGAGTGCCTGAAAATTTCACCAGCCCATTTGGTGACTGAGGGGAAGAGACCGCAGGGAGGGACCAGGCAGCATGCAGAATAGGGGTAGAGTTAGATGCTACTTGGTTCATTTTCTATAAATTAAGTCAGAAATAAAGCTGTGTCTTACTACCCTCCAGAAGTCAGGGGGTCTGATTTCAGTCACTGTCCTGTGGAGGAGAGTATAAAATTGTTTCCTTTAGGTGTAGAATCCTGATATTAAAGTAAAGTAACTGAGAAAGCTCCAGTCTAATTTTAGACATTTAAAAGGTCTCTTATGCTCTCCATCTGCACTAATTTATGGGACTTCAGACTCTAGCTTTCAGTCTCAGGTTTGCCATCAAAGTCTGTATTTTCCACCACTAACCTAAATGAAATGGTTCCCTCAATTCCAGTTAGAATATGCTGACCAAGACAATAAATTATGCATGCAGATGCCAGTTAGAGGAGGCATATCTTTCCAAATTCCCCAGCCACTCTCCCTCCAAGGTGGAAGAAGGTTCTGCAATAACCCCTTTTTTTCATAGCATCCTGTTAAGTAGTCATGCTATTGCTAAGGTTTAGTCTGGGGAAAAATTTCATTGTTCCCACATGCTGCCTACAAAAGTAATAAGAGAAAATTAATCTTTTTTCCACAGCCTCCTCCCCTACCTCAATGAGTGTAAAGTACAATGGTTGGAAGCAAAGGATATTGTAGAGTGACTATGTTTTTTAGTTTTCCATCCTAAAATGAGGTTGGGAATGCCCAGCAGGCTCAGGTTCTGCAGGGAACTGACCCTTCCATTGTCTGTCCTAACCCAACTACATCCCAGATTCCATGGGGGCACTGGAGGATGCTATTGAACAAGCTCTTTAGTTGGTCCTTCTTCCAACCTTTGAGGCAAATTCCCTTTCTCCATATAGCCTTCTAACTAAACATTAGCACCTTCTATCCTCATCCCACAAGTTAATAAACTCTGAATCCCTTCTCTACCTTAGACTTTGGGTCCATTTCTGTCTTAACATTAGCCTAATGGCATAAGCAAGGATTCAACAATTATAATCCTTCTGGTAACAGACCACAAATTATTATCATCTTAGTAATTGCTCCATATAAGCCCCTGGTAATTGTCATCTGATCTGCAGCTGAATCATCCTATATGAGCTGTCTCTTTCATTTTGAATGTGAGCTCCTTAAGATCTGTGACTACTTAATTTTCTACTTCTGTCCCCAACATTTAGCATAGGGAAAGACATATAGTAAGTGCTTAATAAAATGAATGTTTATTTGATTTGATATTGCAAGCACTTAATAAATGCTTCTTCATGCACTCTTTCATTGATTGTTTAGACTTGAACTCAGGAAGCCTGAGTTTGAATGTCTGACTCTGCTTCTTACTAACTCTGAAACATTAAACAAGAAATTCAATTGCTTATGACCTCAGTTTCCTCATCAGTAAAATGAGATTGGACTAGTTCATCTGTTTGGGAGAATGAGCCCAGGTGGGAGCCTAGATAGAGACCATAGGCTATAGATTAATATACAATAGCATTAGCATAGAGAATGGTGTCAAGCTTATCAATCAATTAATACTCATCACTAAGAGAGAGGGAGGGAGGATGGAAAGGAGGAAGGAATGATTTATTAAACATCAATTACATGCTAGGTGTTCTGCTAAATCCTTTATAAGTATCTCATTTGATCCTCATGACAACTCTAGATGATAGGTGCTATTATTATTACAAGTTGAAAAAATCAGTGCTTTTCCCTCCCATTGAAATGGTAAAATTCTAATTGAATTAAGAGAAATTTTCTTCTTGTTGTTTAGTTATTTTTCAATCATATATGACTCTTTAAGACCCCCTTTAGGAATTTCTTGTCAAATATACAAAAGAGGTTTGCCACTTCCTTCTTTAGATCATTTTATAGATGAAAATTTGAGATAGAGTTAAGTTACTTACCCAGGGTCACACAGCTAGTGAGTCTGAGGTGAGATTTGAACTCAGAAAGATGAGTTATCCTGACTCTAATTTCAGCACTCTATTAACTGTGCCACCTAGCTGTCCCCAATATGATCTCAGCTCTTTAAAAATATTAAAAGGGGAGGGGGTTTAATTTGTTCTTTAAAATTTTAGCCCAAACTCAGATTCATGATAAAAGGGAAAAGGGAAACCCCATTATTTTATCTTCAGTGTGAAATGATTTAAGTAGTATTTGAAAATTTAAGTTTTAACAAATGGAGTCTGGATTAGCCTATGGTTCTCTTTTTAATTCCCATAGGATGATTAAATGATATGTAGCACGAAACAACACACACGCATGCACACACACTGACCTTGCCTTTATGCATGATCTAATATTAATTTAATATTAATATTCAGCATCTGCCCAAGAGATCACCATTGATACACCACCATAACTTTCCATGGTAAGCTATGTTTTAACAAGAACAACGAAACATTCTCATGGATCAGGCATATAAAACAACTCTTATTTACAAAGCTCTGGACTAAATTAGGGTCAATAAAAAGATTTATGAGAAGTCAGGGATGTAAGGAAAAGATTTCCTAAGAAATAGAGCTTTCCGCAAGAAAATGAGTTGCCTGAGTAGGTGGTAGGATTCCTTCACTGGAGTTCTTCAAGCAGAGGTAATCACTTGTCCACTAAACTGTATAAGAAATTCCTTTCTAGGGGCGGCCAGGTAGCACAGCGAGTAAGAGCACCGGCTCCAGTGTTGGGAAGACCTGGAGATCGAATCCCGGGCTCAGACACTTAGCACCCACCCAGAAACACCTGGCCGTGTAACCTTGAGCAAGTTACTTAACCCCAATTGCTTAGGGGTGGCCAGGTGGCTCAGCGAGTAAGAGCACTGGCTCCAGTGTCGGGATGACCTGGATCAAATCTGGGCTCAGATACTCAGCACCACACCCAGAAATAACTGGCTGTGTAACCTTGAGCAAGTTACTTAACCCCTATTGCTTAAAAAAAAAAATTCCTTTCTGGGTAGTAGTTGGACTAAATAACCTTTGTTTTTCCTTCCAACAATGAGACTTATTCTGCAAGTCTCAAATTCAGTAAAGAAGAAAAAATATTATCAACAAAAAATGTAAATTAAGGGACAATTATTAATGTTATAAAATAAAATTTCTTTTAATGGTTCTAATATCTGAAGCATTCAATGCAAGTATTATCACCACCAGCTTGAAGATGAAGAAATAGGATCAGAAATATTAAATTTCCTTCTTGAGGTCTCCTAGCTAGTAAACATTAAAGCTAGTAAATATTAAAGCCAAAGGCAGAAGCAGGGTCTCTTGATGCCAAGCCCACTTGTCTTCCATCTACACCTCTGTTCCTCAAAGAATTCATTGACAGCTCATTTCAAAGCCTCCTGCTTATAGAGTTCACTTTTTTCCTATTTGCAAATCAACAGCACATTAATGCATTTATATATGTGATATTTCATACATATTTGTATATGCACACAGAGATACATATACAATGTATTTACAATATATATATAGTGTAACAATGACAGACATGTATATACACATGTATAACTAAATATATACATTTTGTAGAGATGTCGGGGAAACAAGCAAAACAAGTTTAAAGTATTATGAGCCAAATTCACTTAAAGATTAAGTACAATTAAGAAAAACTTAAGGTCCTGTAAAGTTATAATGTAAATCAATCAAATTTAAATAAATAAATGCATGTTGTGTCTGCTGTCTAGGGATGAAACATCACATCTAATTCAACTGGACTTTGAATGGCCCATAATATACCCCCATTACATACTCATACATGCATACATACACAAATATACATACATATATACATATACACACATATATATGTATATGTGTGTGTATACACACATACACACACACAGACTCATGTACTCAGAGACTTTCTTGTTTGGAAGAACTCCAGGGATATTTGACTTTGGTCAAAATGGTCTTTGAGAAGCTATCATCCTCTACTTCAATACTTAATTGGAGTTTAGTTTAACTTAAGTTAGTTGATAACACAACAGATACAACACGCATTTATTTACTGCATTTGATTTTTTCCAGTGTCAAGGGAATGGGCTTCATGAACTCAAGAGGTCAATGGACATTTGAACAAATGGATTCTCCAATGCCTGACTCCTCTACTCTTTCCCCTACTCTTAAACATGCTCCCATTCCATACAGGGTCTTTGCTGAAGACTGCTGTTTTCAGAATAGTTGACTATCAGTTGAATCAAATGGTGGGTTAATACTTCACTAATAGAAGGTCTATTAAAGGAGGAAAATTCTGAAGGTTTAGAGACTGAACCCAAAACATACATCATGCAGAGCATTACAACCAGAACTAAAATCATAGTTCATATTAGTGAATGAAGCAACCAGGAGTCAGAAATCTTGTGTTCCAGTTCCTTAACATCTCTCCTCTGGACTGTTGCAATATTCTTCTATTTGTTCTCCCTTTATTCGGTTTCTGCATCTTGCATACCAAACATTCCATAGATTTTATTAGACATATGACTTAAACCCTGTTGGTCCTTTAACTTGAAACTTGACTCTTATCTGCTAGTCTAAGTTGCCTTTCTACTTATATATTTATTATCATTATTATTAGATAATCCTCTTGACTCCCAACCTAGTGCACTGACTCAGGAAGACCTGAGTTTAAATCTTGCCCCAGATGCTTAAAAATGGTGTGGTTCAGGGCAAGTCATGTAATCTCTCTTTTCCTCATTTACCTAATTTATTTTTTTTCATTTTTTTAAATTAAATTTTATGTTTATTTTAATTTTACATCATTCATTTTCACAAGATTTTGAGTTACAAATTTTCTCCCTGTCTTTCCCCTACCTACCACCCCTAAACAGCAATTCTGCTGAATACCCCCTCACCCAATCTGCTCTCTCCTATATCCTCCCTGATTCCCCCTCTGACTTTCCAGTAGGGCAAGATTGATCTCTATACCCTGTGCCTGTATAACTTTTTTTTGAGTTGCATGTAGAAAGAAATAATAATAATATTTTTTAAACATTTGATTTTAAAATGTTGAGTTCCCGATTCTTTCCCTTCCTTCCTTGTCACCCACCCTTACTGGTAGGCAATTGGTAGGCAATTCAATATAGGTTGTACATGTGTAGCTACACAAAACATTTCCATAGTGCATATATTGTGAAAGACTGACTATATTTCCCTCCATCTTATCCTGTCTCCCACTTGTTCTATTCTCTACTTTGACCCTGTACCTTTTCAAAAGTGTGTGCTTTTAACTTCCATCCCCCTCAACCTGCCCTCCCCTCCATCATCCCCCCTCTCATCTCCTTCCCCACTCCTGTAGGATGAGATACCCTATTTATTGTGTATTTCATTCCCTCCTTAAGCCAAATTCAATGAGAGTAAGGTTGACCCATTCCTTTTTGTCTTCCTGTTCTTCCCCTCCATTGTAACAGTTTTCCCTTGCCCCTTCTATATGAGATAATTTATCCCATTCTCCCATCTCCTCTGATTATATGCCTCTCTCACCTCTCAATTTAACTTAAGTATCATCCCTTCCTATTCAATTAGTCCTGTGCCATCTGTCTATGTAAACCTGTACACATATATACACATAATCATATATGTATTCATATGCCCCTATACCCTCCTATATAGACATATATATATACATATACACATTTATATTCCATTCAACTATTCTCATACCGAGAAAAGTTTTATAAGTTACAATTATCATTTTTAAATGTAGGAATGTAAATAGTTCAACTTTGAGAAGTTCCTTATTATTTCTTTTCCTATTTACCTTCTCATGCTTCTATTGCTTCTTGTATCTGAATGTCAAATTTTCTATTTAACTCTGTTTTTTTTTTCATCAAGAATGTTTGAAAGTCCTCTATTTCATTGAATGACCATATTTTCCCCCAAAACGTGATACTCAATTTTACTGCATAGTTGATTCTTGGTTTTAATCCCAGCCCCTTTGGGTTTCCGAAACATCATATTCCAAGTCCTTCTACACTAAGTGTCAGTGTAGAAGCTGCCAGATCCTGTGTTATCCTGATTGTGTTTCCACAATATTCAAATTGTTTCTTCTTGGCTGCTTGAAATATTTTGTCCTTGATTTGGGAGCTCCGGAACCTGGCTATAATATTCCTAGGAGTTTTCTTTTGGGTATCTTTTTCAAGAGGTGGATTCTTTCAACCTCTACTTTGCCCTCTGGTTCTAAAATATTAGAGCAATTTTCCATGAGAATTTCTTTAAGGGTGATCTCTAGGTTCTTTTTTGATCATGGCATTCAGGTAGCCCAATAATTTTAAAATTATCTCTCCTGGATCTATTTTCCAGGTCAGTGGTTTTTCCAATCACATATTTCACATTGCCTTCTATTTTTTCATTTGGTTGGATCTGTTTAATAGTATCTTTTTTTTTTAAAGCAATTGAGGTTATGTAACTTGCTCAAGGTTACATGGCCAGTTATTATTTCTGGGTGTGGTGCTAAGGATCTGAGCCTAGATTTGATCTCCAGGTCATCCCAACACTGGAGCCGGTTGTCTTACTCGCTGAGCCACCTGGCCACCCCTAAGCAATTGGGGTTAAGTAACTTGCCCAAGGTTACACGGCCAGGTGTTTCTGGGTGGGTGCTAAGTGTCTGAGCCTGGGATTTGATTCTCAGGTCATCCCAACAGTAGAGCCGGTGCTTTTACTCGCTGTGCTACCTGGCCGACCCAGTTTAAGAGTATCTTGATTTCTCATAAAGTAACTAGCTTCCATTTGCCCCAGTCTAATTCTGAAGTAATTATTCTCTTCATAGAACTTTTGAGATTCTTTTTCCATCTGGCAAATTTGGCTTTTTAAGGCATTCTTTTCTTCATTGGCTTTTTGCGCCTCTTTTGCCATTTGAGTTAGTCACTTTTTAAGGTGTTATTTTCTTCAGTCAGGTTGGTGACTCTTCATGATTTTCTTGCATCATTCTCATTTCTCTTCCCATTTTTTCCTCCACTTCACTTATTTGGTTTTCAAAATCCTTCTGAAGCTCTTCTATGGCCTGTAAAGCACATATTTTGCTGTGAAGCTTTTAATACAGGAGTGCTTACTTCATTGTCTTCCTTCTGTTCCATGCCTTGATCCTTTTTGTCCCCAAAAAAGGAATCTAAGGTTTGACTGCTGTGCTTGTTTTGCTTCCTTTGCTTGCTCAAATTGCCACTCAATTACTTGACTTTTGAGCTTTTTGCTACAGTAGAACTCTGCTTCCAGAAAATAGAGCTTTGTCCCAAATTGCTGGACTTTTTGCACCTGCCAGAGATGTTAGTTGGCTGCCCTCTGAGAAGCCTCCACCTGCTCTGGCACCTGGTCACACACCTTAGGACCTCCACCCTAGACAGTGATCCATATTAAAGCAGGATAATGCAAGAGCAATTGCCCCTCACACTGGTTTCTGGATACCCCTATGATCTGCAGGCCAGAAGCTCTGAAGCAGCCATGCAGTGCCAGTTGCTGCACCTCAGCCACTTCTTCCACCAGGGGACAGAGGCTGGCCTGCACTCCCAGATCCCCTGTTCCCAAAGTCCACTAACGTCTTACTTCGTATTTAATATGTATACACAAATCCACACATGATTGTGTACCAATAGCATTGTGTGTGGTTTTTAATAAGCAATTATGCTTTTGAAGGTAAACCTCTCTAATTGAATGAAAAATATGGGGCCAGAAGGCTTATAAAACTTCTGTTGAATGGAGTTATTTTTATAACCTTAAAAAATAATTAAAATGTAATGAGACATTCAGCCCAGCTCTCTTCCTGTGGCCCCTGGCGGCTTAACAAAGTTTCCTTCCAAGGCACAGGAGGGAGAACACCCTTTCATCTGCTTCTCCTTTGTCAAAATTTTCCCTTATTCAAAAAAGAGGATAGAGTCCCAATGTTGGAAGAGATCTTTGAAGCCAACTGTTTTATTATATATCTCAAGAAACCTAAGTGCAGAAAGGAGGAAATAATTCTACAAAGTGTATAATATGGCACATTGAATCAGTTTTGCAGGTAGAATTTGGAATATGGTCTCCTAAATCATAGGCCAAGACAGAACTTATTCCATTGCATCATGGTTTACTGCCAATGAAGTTGCATAAGAGACTCTAAGTGCAATACTATTCTGGAGAATGAATTCTTGAAGCTATAAAGATTTTAGCTATGGACCTTCTTACATGTGTGTGAGGAAGGCATACAGCTAGTGGTTGTTGGGTATTGCAGTAGTAATGTAAATGGAAAATTCTTTCCCAGTCATTAATAGGGAAAGAGAGGAAGCAGACAGTGAACTGTGAGTGTTTTTGTGTGGGAAGGCCCTAGCAGGGGGAAGGCTTGGGGATGATGGTGCCCCCTGCATTGCTATAGTGTATAAATATTTTTGTTGCTATGATGGATTTGGCTTTCTGGTGTTTGAATAAATGTTTTGGTTCTGTCTTTCATGTGGAGAGTGTGTTGTATTTTGCAATTCAGAATTATGCCAGCATATTCATAGTCACCTGTAAGTGCTGTGAATATCACATTGATGGACAAGGTATATTGGGAACACTCAAGTTGGAATGAATGTCTGGTTGATTGTTGTCCTTCATTCTTAAACAGGATCAAAATGACATCACTATACTAGAGCCAAGTTACACTGTGTCCGACTGTGGTTGATAGATTAATACGAGCTTGGAATGTTGTACCACAGTTTGGGTACAAATAATACATGTAGACATTTGAGGTGGATTCTCTAATTTTGTATATCTCTGTTGTGCTACTTCAATTCTTCTTTGCTCATGGAGCACAAAACCTTCTCAGATGTGGGCACACCATGCTGGACAGTGCTGAGCCAGTGTCTCCTATGTCACATAATCAATTCCAAAGTTCTTAAGAGATATCTTGAGGGTGTTCTTGTATTATTTCTTCTTACAACTATGTGAGTGCTTACTCTGTGTGAGTTCTCCATTAGACAGTCTTTTTGGCAGCCATAGGTTTTACATTCGAACATTGTGGCCAGCCCATTGCAGTTGCACTCTCTGCAGTAGAATTTGAATGCTTGGTCACTTAGTTCAAGAAAGGGCCTCAGTGTCTGGTATATTATCCTGCCAGGTGATCTCCAGGATCATCCTAAGACCATGCAAATGGAAGCAATTCAGTTTCCTGGCATGGTGCTGGTATACTGTCTAGGTTTCACAGGTATATATCAATGAGGTCAGCACAATGGTTCTGTAGACTTTCACTTTGGTAGTGAGTCTAATACCTCTTCTCCCACATACTTTCCTTTGGAGAATGGAATGAATGAAGCATTTATTAAATGCTTACTATTTACAAAGCACAAATAGAAGAGTATAATAGAATAATACTATTAGAATAATAAGATTTAACAATAACACAATAGGATACTAGAACAATATAAACAGAAAAAAAAATAACAAGCAGTCCCTCCTCTCAGGGAACTTGCATTCTAACAGAGGAGAAAACAAATGGAAAGTTTCAGCTACAAATTGAATGGAAAGATTCCATGGTCCTTAAGGTACAGTGAGTGGCAAAGTGCATGGGAATTCTTCTTTAATGTCATTTTTACTGATAAAATATCAGTTTCTGATGTAGAACTATTTGCCATTGTCAATGACTGGTAACAAGAGCTTTCTTTTCTGTGTTTTCTACAGGTGTGGTGGCACTTATAGGAATGGTTACCAGGCTGAATTTCCATAGATGCTACTTTCTAGAATGATGACTGTGATTGTTGGACTGGAAAGAGCGTTATTTCAAAAGCTCTTCGGTTCAGGGTCCTACACTGATTCCATCAAAGTCTGAGTTGAAATACAGGTTAAGATGGTGTTAGTAGTGGTTTGTCTTCTCTGGAATAAGCTAAAGCGTGTCTCAACTTTAGAGAGCCTTGCTGCTTCAGCTACCTTGGTTTGCCTGCCCTGTGGATAGCAGTTGGTGGGCTCTCAAAGCTAAAAGAGATCTTCAATGTCATCTACTCAGATTCTTCATTTTATATCTCAATCCCCAGAGTCAAGAGCCTATTACAAAAGGGTGTAATATAGTTCAATGAGTCAGATGGTAATTGAGCTGGATGACTAACCCCTTTCCAAAGGAGTTGCTTCTGCAGATGATTCTGGGACCTAGGCCTTTGGAATAAATTTGGAGTAAATGATTTGCATTTCAGTTCTAGCACCACTAATATAAGACGTTGGAAAGGTCATAAATCTCTCTGAGCTTCCACTTTTTCATCTAAAAAATACAGATAATAATCATTTAACTATCTGTCTCACAAGATGGTCAGAGAAATTAAATAATAAAATATGTGAAATATTTTGTAAAATGTGAAACAAATTGCAAAGACAACCTAATTTAGTATTGTGTAGTGGAAAGAACATTTCTAGAGGTAGAAAACCAGTGCTTAATAAACACTCTGCTGCTTTTTCTTCTTTGCCAGTAATATTGAATGAGTCTCTTAAACTCTCCAGTCCTCTAGGTTCCCCATTTGTGAAATGAGGGACTAACAACATCTCTAAAGTTGCTTTCAGTTTTTTAACTATGATTAATTCATTTAAATGTCACTATTTTTCCCAATACCCAGTCTAAGTTGGAAATTCCTGTCCTTCAGTGCTTTCTTCTCATTTGATCTTAAGTTCTATTTGGTGTTATAGACTACATGCCCATACTATAGTCTACTTGGAAATCTCCCTATTGGATTGTATTTTTCCGTGAAGGCAGTAGCCACATCTTGTGTAATTCTATGCCCTAGCACACTGGCACCTACTCTGCTCTGCATATAATACACCCTTTGTCAGTATTTGTTGAATGAATTTAACTTCATCCAAATTCATGTATCCTTTTCTTATGGCATGTGACATACTTGGAGTTATAAGGACTGATTTTGCATCCTATTTCTGACACAAAACAGCTGTGTGGCCTGAGCCAAATTAATACATCTTTCTAAGTCTCATTGTTATTATCAGTAGAGTGCTGGTAATAAGAATCGCAAAACCTACGTGACAGATTTGTTTTGACAAAATTATTTTGGCAATTTGGAAGTATTATAACAAAATGACTAAGATGCCAGTATTCTTTTTACATAGTTATCCCTTTACTAGGCATATACCTCAAAGATGTTAAAGATAGTTTGAAAGGTCCTATATAAAACTATGTATTTTGGAAGTGTTTTTTTTTTTTGTAGCAGAAAAGTGCTGAAAAAAGTAGATGCCCCATGTTTAGAGATAGGCTAAAGAAATTGAATGTAGTGGATATTATTGTTCTATAAGAAATGAAAAAGAGGAAGAATACAGGGAAATATGGGAAGACTTACATAAACAGATGCATAGTAAAGCAAGGAAAATTTTGAAAGTAATATGCACAATAATTACAACACTGTAAATAAAAGCAAAAAAAATGAAAAAGAACACTGAGTAATTATAAAGAAAAGGATCAAGATTGCCCTCCCCCCCAAAAAGAGATATGAGGATGAAGTTTTCTCCTTTCTTTATAGAGTTAAGGGACTGTGGATGTAGAAGATGAAAATGTTTTTGAATAAATTTGATATAAACATAGAAAATAATAATTTATACAGAAAAAAATCCTTTGTAAGTTTAAACATATTAATGAAATAGGAGTTATTATCATTATAATTATCATTATGGCTATATATAGGCTTGTTTTATTTTTTCTCCTAAATGAAAATTTTTTGTGAACATGGAATATTTTTTATGAGGCCACAGGGTGATTTCATGACAGATATGCTATAAAGATGTGTTGCTTCTTTTCTCTGGCAAAGGTCTTGTTTCTTAAATACATAGGGAACTAAGCTAAATTTATAAAAATAATAGCCGTTGTCCAGTTGGCAACTGGTAAAAAATATGAGGAAGCAGGTTTCAGAAGAAATAATGAAAGTTATCAATAGCTACATGAAAAATATTCTAAATCACTGTTCATATTTTTGTTGTTCTCAGTCATGTTCAACTATTAATGACTCCATTTGGGATTTTCTTGAAAAAATACTGGAGTTTGTCATTCTCTAATTTTACATGGTAGGAAATTAAGGAAATGAAAACAGTGATATTTCACATTCTGGATCACTGATAGGGAAGATGCAGGGAGATCAATCATGGAAAGTATGGCCCAGCATAGGGGGGAACCAGGGCTTCCAACTTCTTCTATACCTGTCATATCTATTTACTATTTACTATACCAGACTAATCAAGCTCAACAGGGTGGTCCTTCTTTCTCTACTGCTTCCACTAAACCCATTCCCTTGGCTGTGGTTTCACTAGGTATATAGGATCAATGGGAATCTCATCCATTCATTCATACATCATTAATTAGATGATGAGTCATTTGGCAACCTTAAGAGAATCATAGTTACTCCCACCATTTACCTGGGCTTCATTTAAATATTTTCACTTTGACAAAAGAGCACTAGTCAGAAATCATATTGGTTAACATCCATCATCAACCTACCTCAATCTTTGGAGAAATGCAAATTAAAACAACTCTGAGATTCCACCTCATACCTATAAAATTGGCTAATATTACAGAAAAGGGGCATAACAAATGCTGGAGGGGTTGTGGGAAAATTGAGACAATAATACACTTGGTAGAGCTGTGAACTAGTATAACAATTCTGGAGAACAATTGGAAGCACGTTCAAAGAATTATAAAATTGTTCATACCATTTGACCCAGCAAATACAGTACTAGGTCTGAATTCCAAGGAGATCATAGAAAAGAGAGAGAATAGGACCTATTAAAAAAACATTAAATATTGTTCATGGTGGCAAAGAATTGGAAATTAAAGATGATGTGCCCATCAACTGGGAAATTACTGAATGAGTTGTGGTATGTAATGGTGATGGAATACTATTGTGCTATATAAAATAAAGGAAAAACAACCACAGGATGGTTTCAGGAAAACCCCAAGAAAGATTATATGTTCTCATGCAAAGTGAAGTGAGAAAAACCAGGGGGACATCATGCACGGTGATAGCAATATTCTAAGGATTATCAACTGTGAAAGTTTAGCTAGTTTGATCAAGACAATGACCTAAGACATTCCAAAGGACCTATGAAGAACAATGCTATCCACCTCCAGAGAGAGAAATTATAGACTCTGAATGAATATTGAAATGTACTTTTGAAAAAAATACTTTCTTTTTCTTTTTTTTAGTCTGTTTTCTTTTGCAATATGGTTAATATGGAAACATGTTCTATATGACTTCACCTTATAATCAATATCAAATTGCTTGCATTCTCAAGGAGGGGAGAGGGACAAGAAGAATGTATAGAATTTAGACCTCAAAATTTTGAAAAAATTGTCAAAAATTGTACATGTAATTGGGAAATATTTAATGAAATATGTACATATTTGTACATATGTATGTATACATATGCATGCATATACATGCATGCATGTATGTATATGCTGTATTATGTAACTAGAAAAGTTGTGCTTCCCCTCTTATTCCACCCCAGTTTGCCCTCCAACACATGAGCACACTTTCATGACAAGAAGCCAATATTTTGTCTACTGAACATAAAAAAACCTAAATTATATGAAATATAATGAACGTAATCAAAATGGCATCTTTTCCTTGTCAAAATGGAATGTAATACTGATGCAATCTGTTTTCTGGAAAAGTAGATAAAATGACTGAAATGACTGATGGAATCTTGGGTGTAGCCTCTCACACCAAAGGAGTTCCTGTGTTCATTTTTATCTAGTCTACTCCTAAATTGACATATTTCTAATCACTTTTGATATGCTTATTCTAGATCAGTGCCTTTGTAAAAGTCTCCTGCTCATTTTGTTTACCTCACTGTAAAATCACACAGACTCTATCCACTTTGGGTCATGTGGAATTGCCTATAATCTGGATAAATCAATTTTCTAGATTGATGGCTACATTTGCAACTTCTTTTCCCAGAACCAGATCAGGGCTATGACCCAAGGGTCTTAGTGAGGTAAAAGCATAGAACTGCTTCCATCCTTTTCATTTGAACAAGTATTCCATCATTGGTTTGTAGGCTATTAATAAACCCTTAAGTTATGTTAGGGAATGATATGCCTGTATTCCTATTCCTTGAGATTCAAAATCAGACAATTGAAAATTCTAATCAAGAAAAAGAAAAAAAAATGACCAAAGGTGAAAAGGAACAAGTTTAAATCCTGGAAATCTTACTGAAAACTGTGTGAAGATGCACTATTACAAAGAAAGACTTCTAAGCAAAACAATAGTTTCTGTTCTCTATTGCTGCTGCGGATAGACCCAGGAACAGTTAGTTAAGTTCTAAGAGCTAAAGTTCATCTTAACATTGAAAAGGATTGTTAGTGGCTGTATTATTTAGCAGAAAAAATGTTGGATTTGGAATAGAAAGCTTCAGTTCAAGGCCAGACTGCCACTTATGACCTGTGTGACCTTACATGGGACATTGCTTGACTGTCATCAGCTTCCTCTTTTGTAAAGTGAAACATTTGTATTAAAAGATTTCTGAGACCTTTCCAAACTCCAAATCTGCGTAACTATATGAATTAGGACTATTCAAAAATTTACTGGACTGCATCAAAGTGAGCATACTATTATATTATTATTTTTTATAGTTTATTATTAAATATTCTATCACATTATATTATATTAATTCACTATTCCACTCCACAGAAAGGTGGTTCCAGAAATTCTCATCTTTCTTCAGGCCATCCAAGCACATTTCCTCACCCTCTCAAATTTAGGCCCTGACTCATATTTGACTGAAAAATAAATTTGAAACAATTAGTCAAGAATTCTTTCTTTTCCTCTCCGTTTAAACATTTCTCAGACAACATACCACACTATATTCTCCTATATTCTCATGGATGAGAAAAGTGGCCTTTTTGCTAAGGCTAGCTCTTATACATGCATCCATAATCATATCTCCTGGTTTTTTTCCCCAGCAAATTATCTCTACTATCATACTATCACACATTCACTCTTTTTTGGTATTTATTTAGTATTTCATTTTCCCCAGTTACATGTAAACAATGATTTTTAATGTTTGCTTTTAAAACTTTGAATTCCAAATTCAATCCCTTCCTTCCTCCCTATGCCCTCCCACACTGAGAAGGTGAGTAATTCAATATAGGTTCTATTTGTGTAGTCATGCAAAACATAACCATAATAATCTTGTTGTGAAAGAAAACATAAACAAAAAATAATTCAAGAAAAATGAATCAGAAAAAAACAACAACACAAAAGTTGCTTCAATCCATATTCAGACAGCTCCGGTTCTTTCTCTGGGGGTGGATAGTATTTTTTATCCTAAGTTCTTCAGAGTTGTCATGAATTGTTGCATTGCTGAGAATAACTAAGTCATTCATGGTTGTTCATTCCACAATATCACTTTGTACACAGTACATTGCACTTTTTATCAACCCATATAAGTCTTTCTAGGTTGTTCTGGGAGCATTCTGCTCATCATTTCTCATAGTACAGTAGTACTCCATGACAACTACATACCACAACTTATTCAGCCATTCCCCAATTTATGTTCATTCCTTCAATTTCTAATTCTTTACTGGCAGAAAAGAGCTGCTATAAAAAGTTTGGAACATATAGGTCCTTTTCCTTTTTGTTTTTTATCTCTTTTAGGATACAGAACTAGTAGTAGCATTGCTATTTTTCAGGGTATGCATGAATTCATAGGCCTTTGGGCATAGTTCCATATTGCCACAAACGAATTGAATCATTTCACAACTCCACCAACAGTGCATTCATGTCTCATTTTCCCCACATCCCCTTTCAACATTTGTCATTTTCCTTTTCCATCCTATTATCTAATCCAATTGGTATGAGGAAGTACTTCAGAACTGTTTTAACTTACATTTCTCTAATGAATAGAGAATTGAATTTTTTTTTCATTTGGCTTTAATTATTTCACCGGAAATTGATTATATCTTTTAATCATTTATCAGTTGGGGAATGACTCTCCTTCTTATAAATTTCACACAGTTCTATATATGTTAGAGAAATGAGGCTTTTATCAGAGAAATTTGCTTCATTTTTTTTATCATGATTACTATTGCTAACTATATTTCTCTCCATCCTATTCCCCCTACCCCTATTTATTCTTTTTAAATTAATTTTATGTTTATTTTTAGTTTACATCATTCATTTCCACAACATTTTGAGTTACAAATTTTCTCTCCATCTTTCCCCTACCTACCACCCCAAAACAGCGATCCCACTGAATACCCCCTCCCCCAATCTGTTCTCTGTTCTGCTCCAATTTTACAGTAGGGTAAGATGGATCTCTATGACCCAGTGCCTGTATATCTTATTTCTCAATTACGTGTAAAATAATAATAATCATAATAATAACAATAATATGTATATTTTTGAACATTTGATTTTAAAATTTGAATTCCAGATTCTTTCCCTTCTTCCCTCATCACCCACTGTTACTGGGAAGATAAGCAATTCAATAATAGTTGTACATGTGAAGCTATGCAAAACATTTCCATAGTGTATATATTGTGAAAGACTGACTATATTTCCCTCCATCCTATCCTGCCCCCCTCCCCCGACTTGTTCTATTCCCTACTTTGACCTGGTCCCTTTTCAAAAGTGTGTGTTTCCAACTTCCCTACCCCCCAACCTGCACTCTCCTTTGTCATCTCCCCTCTCATCCCCTTCCACCCTACTCTCCTGTAGGGTGAGATATTCTATTTACTGTGTATGTCATTCCCTCTCTAAGCCAAGTACAGTGAGAGTAACGTTGACTGATTCCCTTGTGCCTTCCTGTTCTTCCCCTCAATTGTAACAGTTTTCCCTTGTCTCTTCTCTATGAGATAATTTACCCAATTCTGTCTCTCCCCATATCCTCTCATTTCATTCCTCTCTCATCTTCCAATTTTATCTTTTAAGTATCATCTATTCCTCTTCAATTGGTCCTGTGCCATCTGTCTATGTATATCTGTACACATACATACACACACTCACATATGTATTCATAGGCCCATATACCCTCCTATATAGACATATATGTATGTTTCCACACACACACACACACACACATATGTATATATATATATATATATATATATATTTCCTCCAACTATTCTCATACTGAGAAAAGTTTCATAAGTTATAATTATCGTTTTTCCATGTAGGCATGTAAATAGTTCAAATTTGATAGGTTCCTTATGATTTCTTTTCCCTGCTTACCTTCTCATGCTTCTTTTGCTTCTTGTATCTGAATGTCAAATTTTCTATTCAACTCTATTTTTTTCATCATGAATGCTTGAAAGTCGTCTATTCCATTGAATGCCCATATTTTCCCCTGAAACATGATACTCAGTTTTGCTGGATAGGTGATTCTTGGTTTTAATCCCAACTCCTTTGACCTCTGCAATATCATATTCCAAGTCATTCGATCCCTCAGTGTAGAAGCTGCCAGATCTTGGGTTATCATGATTGTGTTTCCACAATATTCAAATTATTTCTTACTAGCTGCTTGTAATATTATCTCCTTGCTCTGAGAGCTCTGGAACCTGGCTATAATATTCTTAAAAGTTTTCTTTGGGGGATCTTTTTCAGGAGGTGATTGGTGGATTCTTTCAACCTCTATTTTGTCCTCTGATTCTAAAACACCAGGGCAATTTTCTTTGACAATTTCTTGAAAGATGATTTCTAGATTCTTTTTTTGATCATGGCATTCAGGTAGTCCAATAATTTTAAAATTATCCCTCCTGGATCTATTTTCTAGGTCACTGGTTTTTCCATTGAGATATTTCACATCGCCTTCTATTTTTTCATTTGTTTGGATCTGTTTAATAGTATCTTGATTTCTCATAAAGTCACTAGCTTTCATTTGCTTCAATCTAATTCTGATGGAATTATTCTCTTCAGTGAACTTTTGAGATTCTTTTTCCAGGGGGCAAATTTGGCTTTTTAAGGCATTCTTCTCCTCATTGGCTTTTTAAGCCTCTTTTGCTATTTGAGTTAGTCTATTTTTAAGCTGTTATTTTCTTCAGTCAGGTTGGTGACCCTATTTTCATAATTTTCTTCCATCATTCTCATTTCTCCTCTCTATTTTTCTTCCACTTCTCTTATTGGGTTTTCAAAATCCTTCTGAAGCTCCTCTATGGCCTGTAACCATTTCATATTTTTCTTGGAAGTTTTTGGTGCAGGAGTCCTGACTTCATTGTCTTCCTCCTGTTTCATGCTTTGATCCTTTTTGTCCCAAAAAAGGAATCTAAGGTTTAACTGCTCTACTTGTTTTCCTTCCTTTGCTTGCTCATGTTGACACTCAATTACTTGACTTCTGAGCTTTTTGACACAATAGAATTCTGCTTCCAGAGAGGGAAGCTTTGTCCCAAATCATTGGGGTTTTCTCACCTGCTGGAGCTATTAGTTGGTTGCCCTCTCTGTAGCCTCCACATACTCTGGTCATGCACCCTAGGACCTCCACCCAAGACAGCAATCCACATCCAAGCATGTTAAAGCAAGAGCGATTACCCCTCACACTGGTCACTTGGTCCCCCTACAATCTCTAAGCAAGGAGCTCTGAAGCAGCCACGTACCACGGCCGCTATGCCACAGCCACATCTCCCTTCAGGGGCAGAGGCCGCACCACACTCCCAGACTCCCTGTTCCCAAAGTTCACTGACCTCTCACTTTGTCTTTGGCATTTATGGGTTGATAATTCTGGACACTGCCACAGCTGCTGTTGATCTCCTCTCCTGAAGTCCCTCTGGCTGTGGCTGGTCAGGGTGCTCTAAGGCTAAAACCTCAGGCTCACCAGGGACTGGGCTCTGCTCCCAGTGTGCTGCTATATCCTCTTCCTGCTGGCCTGCTGGGCTGTCTTTAGTGGGAGTTTAGTTTCACTATGTAACTTTATGGTTTCTGTAGCTCTAACGTTTGTTTAGAGTCATTTTTTACATGTATTGGAGGAGGTGGAAGTGGGAGCTGTGTGGAAGTCCTGTTTCTACCCCACCATTTTGGCTCTGCCCCCTACCCCTATTTATTCTATTCTCTCTCTTCTTTCACCCTGTAATTCTTCAAGTGTTTTGCTTTTAATACACTTTGCCCCAATCTGCCCTCCATTCTATCACACCTCCCCTCCCTTCTCTTATCCTCTTTCCCTTCCTACATTCCTGTAGGGCAAGATAGCTTTCTATATCCAATTGCCCGTATATTCTATTTCCTCTTTGAGCAAATAGTGATGAAGTGAGAGAATAGAATAAATGGGGGTAGTGGGAATAGGATGCCACATGCCTGAATTGTTCTTATTCCTCAACTCTATCTCTTAGTTTTCCTGGCTTTTACAAAACTCAGCACAAAAATTCTGTCTTCTTAATTAAGTACAGAAGCATGTAATTGGGTGAACATTAATAGTAGTAGTAATAATTAACATTTATATACCACTTTAAAGTTTTCAAATCACTTACATATATTTTCTCATTTATGGCCCCCCAAAACTGGGGGGAGGTAAGTTCTACTAATATCCCTATTTTATAGATGAGGAAACTAAGACAGAAATTAAGTGACTTGCCCAGGGTCCTACAGCTAATAAGTGTTTGAGGCAGAATTTGAATTCAGGTGCTTCTTTTACCAAGTCTAGAGATCTATCCATTGTGCTGGAAAGGGTATTCTTAAATGTATGAGAGGTATGTGACTTTTAACTGAGAATCTGATTAATTTTTTTTTCCATTATATTTCTGGTATCCAGGAATAATGCACCCTACAAAGGGAATGATTTATGGAGTGAGTGGGCCTTAGGGTTATAGATTAAGAGCAGGAAGGAATTTTAGAGATTATCTATTACAGAGGGGTGGCTAGGTGGTGCATTGAATAGAGCACCAGCCCTGGAGTCAGGAGGACCTGAGTTTAAATCTGGCCTCTGACACTTAACATTTACTAGCAGTGTGATCTTGGGCAAGTCACTTAACCCCAACTGCCCTGCCTTGTCCCCCTCCAAAAAGAAAAAAAAAAGAGATTATTTATTACTTTATTTTATTCTTGAAATTGAGAGCCAGAAAGTAAATTGACTCCCCTAGGATTAAATGAATAGAAGGTGGGAGTGTAAGAGAGTGAATCTAGGTCTTCTAATGTTAAATATAATGCTATCTCCATTATTCCATGCATGCTAGTTGATTTTTAAGGTCTTTCCCATTCTAAGATGTTTGATTTTTATGATTCTCAGTTCCCTTCTGACTCTGACATTCTATGGCTCTAAGCTAAATTTCTTCTAGTTCTAAGATTATCTGCATCTATGACTCTAGAAGATAGTTTCAATTCTAGATAGTCTGGTAGCCATGCAGCTGTCAAATCCTTCTGTTGTTATCTGAAACTCATTTTTAATACCATCACCACTGCTGCTTCACAGTCCTTCTCTTTTGAGTCAAAGCTATATAAATGCTCCTTTGGCCCAATCCTCCTTCTCTGTAAGAGATGCCTGCTGGGATTGTTGATTTTTTTGAATCCCAGAACCAGAGCCTGACTTCTTAATCTGGGTTTAGTTAAACTTCCCCTAGTGCTCTTGGCATTTGTCATCAAATATAAAAGAGTCAAATGGAGGGGGTGGAAATGCTAATTAGGCCTTGTCACAATTCATGCTGCTGTTGTAAGAATTCACAGTATGCAAATCAGGTTAAAACCTACCCTGAGAATGTCAGGACCTGGTAGTACCAATAGAAAATGGCAATCCCAGGGTTAAAAGGTAAAATATGATCCTTATTGACCCCTTCCTTGACCAGCACCTCCTCTCACCCCCCACAGCTTTCTTTTCTTCAACCATACTGGTATCTATTTACTCCACCTAAACTGAGGTACAGCTATTGATAAAGGAACTTAAGATGGCAAGCAATCAGTGTGTTCATGTGTATGTATGTGTGTGTGTCTGTGTGTGTGTTTAAATAATACACTCTATGCTCCCCAATGTTGCTGTTATATTCAGACTAAAAATGAGCTAAATGGCTTTAAAAAAATAAGCCATTCAACTTAGTGTAAATGTCACAGCGTCAAATATCAAATACGGAGAAGTATTAACGTAAGTGGCCTCCTATAATAAAGCTCATTATTAATAGGCCTATTAGCCCACCATTCATTTTAACTGACAGCCCCTTATTTTCAAAGCAACAGTCCTCTCACTCTACCCATCAAAGACTCCTTTCTAAAATCTGAAATCTTTTAAAGCAAATATTTTAAAGGGGAAGAACATCAGAATCAAGTAATTTGTTAAAATGCCCATTGATCCCTTAAGGTCATGGAAACTACTCTCCTGCCTCTGGGAAAAATAAAATTCTATAAAGAGATCTATGCTATGAATCGCTGCATTGTCAGCTATTAAAGGCTGAGCTAAACTCAATTTAAAAAGTTTTGGAGAGCAAGTGATGTTAGTCTATCAAAGACTGTTAGCAGAACAAAATTTGCTTGGGCTTCTACCAAGAAGGAAAGGTTGTGTGTATCCAGAGACCCAGAGACACCCTGTCCAAAATAATAGGTCCATTTGGGCATAGTAGTTATATTTATTCCCAGGGGGTTGGCTGTCAGGAGTGTGTGTGTGTGTGTGTGTGTGTGTGTGTTTGTGTGTGTGGATACAGCAGTTTATGAACACCTTCTACTACTACTTCATGGAGCATTTGGGAATGTATAACATTGAAAATTCTTTATAAAGTTTATGAATGAGTGTAGAGTGTAGTAAAAGACTTTCAAAATGATGAAGAAGATATCTTTGTACAAGATTCTGTCTTAGGTGCTTTGTTATGTACAAAGCAGGACAAAATATAGTTCTTTCCCTACCAAAGAGATTACAGTGTGGATGAGGGATGAGGTTTATTTAACAAGATTAATAGATATGAAAAGCTAAAGAGAGTAATTCAAGAGGTGGATTCATAGTGAAGAAATGTACAAATATAAAAGCTCAGTAAGTTATGGGTAAAAACTATGGATAAGCAAGCTGGTATAGTAGAAAGATCAAAGGCCTACTACTGAGGTGGGGAGCCTGTGGTCCCAAGACCATATGTGGTCTTCTAGTTTCTTGGATGTGGTCTTTTAATTTAGTCCAGGTTTTACACAATAAATCTCTGAATGTTTTGAGACTTGGTATCAAATCTAGCTCTCTTACTAAGCAAGTTACCAAGAACACAGCACTTAAGTGTCTTCGTATCTTCTCTACACTGCTTTTCTGATTGAGATTTAAAATCCTTTATATTTTGTTTCTAACCTATTTCAATAGACCCATTTTTTCCTTACTGTGCCCCTTACCTTGTACACTTTATCTTATAGTCACTTTAGCCCACTTTTTCCCATATACAATTTGAAATCTTCTACTTCCTTATTTTTAAGCAGGCTGCTCCTCTAGCCTAGAATGATTTTCCTTGTCAACCTTGTCTCTTGGAGGCTTTAGGTCCATTTGTCTCAGTACAAATTTTACTTGAAACTTCTGATAACCCCAATTATTAAAAATTGCTGTTATCCCCTCAAATAATTTTGCTTTTAGCTATCTAGTTAGATGTTCTTCCACAACTCTCTTAGTTATGTCTCAGTAAATAAAAGGTAATTTGAGGTGAGAAAGATGAGTAAAAAATAAAAGGAATCAGAAAAGTTTTCCTTCAGATAAAATGAAACTAAGGATATAAGGAGGAGAGATAAGAAGAGAATGCTTCCCTGTAGTTAAGTTTTCATCGAGAACTCAACACTGTGCTGTTTAAAAAGTTTGAGAGACATAATTTCTGTGTAATTTAATAATTTTATTAATAATTCCAAAATTTTAAATAAATGGCCAGTGCCACTCAATGCCAAAGGCAACCTTAACAGTGGGCTCAGTGGAAGAGGGGTGTTCTGAAGGTGGCAATCAACTTTGATTGGTTAACAAGTAATAGGAGGTAGAGCTTACAAAGAGAAGTGAGCTCATTCCAATTAGGGGTTGAGAGTGACATCATGTCACTCTTGGACAGAGAGACTCTCTCTTTACCCAGATCACCCCAAGTCTTGGACAATCTAGACAAATAATCTATATCTCCCACCTAAATCTTAGCTAGTTAAGTGGAGTAGCAATACCTAGAATGAGGAGGATGCTAATCCTATCTTCCACCAGGCCTGTCCTTGGGAGATTAGACAAGGAAATATGACAGGGAAAAAGCAAAGAACAAAAATGAAAGCAACAACAATAAAACCTGGAATCTCCCCAATTTTAATAATTTGCTGTTAATATGGGACAGAAATAATCATTACTCTCAACACTGAAAATTATATGGGAGCGAAATAATCATTACTCTCAACACTGAAAATTATATGGGAGGGGCTCCTTGAGAACATACATATATATCCCAGTAGGTCAAGTATGGGTTCTCTCTCATTGTTCGTTAACTAAATGAAAGGATGCCCGAAATTGATAGATGCACTAAATGTGTGGGGGTGCTAATGATGGACCCCTAAAAGACCGTGGACTTTCCCACCCAGCCCATATCCCTGCCATTCATCTGAGGTATCTGGCCTACCCTATTCCACTTCAATTACTTAATTAGCTTGCTTGTCATTCCTTAATCCCATCCAGGTCCCTTCTGCTGTTACCTCTGGACCACCCTGGGCTACTTTTCACTCCTAGATTCCATCCAGATCTTCCCACAGTCTCTATATAAAAATATCAATTCCAACCTCATCAAATGCTTAGATTCTTAAAATCTAGCCTGCTTGTATTGGCATCACAAATAGCACAGACTAAATAGGAATCTTGCCCATTCTAACCAGTGTCTTAATAAGCTGACTACTTTGACTGAAAGAAGACTTTAGTCTTCTATTATATTTAGTCTTCTAGCAAATTATTTTGAGGCAGACCCACACCCTGTACCCTTTCATTTCACCACTCCCAGCACCCCCAAATGCAGCTAATGGGTAAGACTATGGAAGGGGTTCAAAATCTATGGTACAGTTACTAAACAGAACCTAGAATATGATCTCGAGTATCCTAAATAGAATTATTCTGTGGTGAGGTGGGAAGTCAATGAAGTCTTTGATATGCTTAGATTAGAAAATCTATCTACCCCTGTGATAGTAATGGAATGTGGAGATTCCCCTGAATTGGGCTTGGTTTTCAAATTGATTGTGTTAAAACCCAGAGCTTGTTAATCCCACCTATGGGATGGACTTGTTGATGTGAAAAGAAAGTCCTGAACTGGGAGGAGCTGGTGACCTAGATTTGGAGAGACAAGAGGGAGGCAGAAGACCTTTTTTTTGGAAGCAGCACCTCGTGGAGAGAGAGAGACTAAGAGAATTGCTGGTGGCCGCTTTGAATTGCCCTGGACTTTTGAGACCTGCCCCCTGAGCTACCAAGGACTGAGGAGACATGGCTGTTTTGCTGGTACTTTGTCTGTCTGTTTTGATGTTGTTTTGCCAGATTTGTCCACTGGTGAAAGACATTCCTGTTGAAGAAGTCCTGGAACCTGGCTGTTCGCTAAGAAGCCCTGAGACTGTCCTGCAGACAGAGAGTGAATACTGTCCACTGGTGAAGGACAGTGCTGTTGTTGCAGGGGTCT
>NW_027186442.1:2993378-2993823 GCF_028583685.1 Petaurus breviceps papuanus | reverse complement strand
GACTGTCCTGCAGACAGAATGAATACTGTCCACTGGTGAAGGACAGTTCTGTTGTTGCAGGGGTATGGAGACTGTCCTGCAGACAGAATGAATACTGTCCACTGGTGAAGGACAGTGCTGTTGTTGCAGGGGTCTGGGAACCTTTCTGTTGGTTCAGAAGCCCTGAAGAAGGATTTTCTTGTTGTATGTTTACAGAAATCCTGGGAGAGGGCTTTGCTAATGTTTTCAGGGGTTCTAGGACTGTTCTACAGACAGAGGATGAATTAATGAAGGGACTGGCAGTGTATTTTGTGGCCTTGCTAAGCCTTGTCTCCCCAGGAACTAAGATTGCTGAGAACTTGCCTCGTGTCAAGATGAAGAAAAGACCTCCATTTGGGTATTAAGTGCTGAGCTTAAACTTGATGTAACTCTGGGGTAGATTCAATTGTGATCCAGGGGTGGGGAA
>NW_027186442.1:2987461-2992978 GCF_028583685.1 Petaurus breviceps papuanus | reverse complement strand
GCTAAGCCTTGTCTCCCCAGGAACTAAGATTGCTGAGAACTTGCCTCGTGTCAAGATGAAGAAAAGACCTCCATTTGGGTATTAAGTGCTGAGCTTAAACTTGATGTAACTCTGGGGTAGATTCAATTGTGATCCAGGGGTGGGGAACTTTTGACCTTTTTGTGTTCTATGGTTGAGCAAATGAATGTATTTTACTTATGTTTGGAAACTAATCTCCATTTGAGAAGAGGGGCTTTGTGGTGGACTAAATGAAGGTACAGCCTAGGGGTGGAGAAGTATTTAGAACAGGGACTTTGTAATTGATTGAATGATTGGAAGGTCCTGGGGTGGGGTAGTCCTTGGAGATTATTTAATCACATTTAGTAAATGCTGTATTTGGAATGATGTCATGTTTTGATCTTCTCTGTTCTTGGTTTGTCACTGAATAAAATGGAGAGCACCTATGCTGGTATTCTGAACCTTGGGAAATTGCCTTTCCTTAGCATTACATTACAACCCCATATTCCTTCACAAAATAAACAAAATTATGAATTTGATAATTTAAAAGCACTTGCCTCATAATAACCTGTAAGGTAACCAATAGATGAATTATCATTCTAGGATGTGTGTGTGTGACTATATGCTGATAGAAGTTAAAACTGGGCTCAAAGTGACTACTAGGATCATACAACTAGGAAGTAGTAGAACCAGATCTTGAATCTAGAATTTCTTACTCTAGCTCTTCTAAGGCTGGTCACATTCACAGTGTATCAATAGTGGGTAGCACCTCAGAGGTCTTTCATTACAACCTGTCCTATATCAATAATCTTTTCTAAAAACATCTGTGATAATTAGCATTAGAACTTCTATTTCTAGAGCAAGGTAACATGCTACCTCTTTGATGGGTCCTTCCACTTTTGGACAGCTACAATTTTAAGAAACTTTTTTCTTCTTTCGAGCCAAAGCCTCTCTCTTTACAGGTTCCACTGATTGCTCTTAGGTCTGGTCTCTGGGATCCCATAGTATAGGGCAGAACAAATTGATAAATGAAATTATTGGGGTGTGGCAGTTAGGAGAAGCAGTGAAACATAAGTTGGTTCAGGACCGTATCATTGAAATTGTTACTGAGACTAAAGAAATGGAGTTATGTGTAATTATCAAATTATTAAAAGCTGATAATTGACTAAATATTTTAGTCAGGTGTTTAGGCTTGAACTATAAATGCCAAAGTATTTATGAAAAAAATACTTAAAAATCAATCAAAATAGATATTAGGGGAATTGTGTAGTGAGGAAGGCATTAATTCCTGGCATGGGGTGACAGCTAATATAAAGTCATGGATATGGGAAATGGGGAGTGATGTGTAAGGAACAGCAAGAAGATCAGTATAGTTGAATTGTAGAGTAATTTAAAGGGAATGGCATGTAGTAAGGCTGGAAGACAGGGTAGATTCAATATTAAATGGTAGAGTTTATCTTTAGCCAGAGAGTTAATAAGGAATGACTAAATTAAATTGAGTAAAAGGATGATGTGTTAGGAAAGCAGTTTCCTGATGCAACACCCCTTACTCTGAAACAGCTTTCTTCACCCATACAACCCACCTATAACCTCCTTTGGCCCCAGTTTCCCTGGAGGCTTCTGTAGTGAAGCTTCTTCTCATCCTAAAATCTTATTGGCTCCAACTTCTTTGATACAGCATCCTATCCTAAAGTTCAAAAAGAAAAAAAAAGTCATTTGGGCTCCAGTCTTCTAAGAACTGGTGGGTGCCTCCGACTGTACAAGTTGGGAGAACAAGTTGGGACTGAATGACTGACTGTCTACATCCAGGAGTTTCCAGATAGAGGCAGATAACTTACTGACCACCTCCACCTATGAATTTCTAAGTGGGGTAAGATGGGAGGGAAGGGACATAACTGGAGTTTCTATATCCTTGCTATATATCATCATTGCATGTCATAGCTATGTTGAGAGAAAGTAAATTTATTTTAATGTTTAGCCTCTTTTATCCCCCCAAATTGATCCTCAATTAAGAGAGTGCTTGTTTTGTTATTGTTTTTTAGGTTTAAATTTTATTATTTTTCTTTACTGTTTAAAAATTTTGAGTTCCAAATTCTGTCTCTTCCTCATTCCTTTCCCCCACCCATTGATAAAGTGATAATATATCAACTGTATACACAAAATCATGCAAAACACATTTTAATATTAGTCATGTTATTAAAAAAAGGAAGACAAATAAAGTAGAAAAAAATGTACTTCAGTTTGTACTAAAAATTCATCACTTCCCTCTCTGGAGATAGATAGCATTTGGGGCATTGTCTTGGATCGTTGTATTAATAAGAGTAGCTTTGGTGAATAATAGTCTTTCACAGTTGATTATCATAATTTTATTGTTATTCTGTACATTATCTCCTATTTCTTATTCTTCTACTTTGCATCACTTCATATAGGTCTTCTCAATTTTTGTTTTTGTTTTATCATCAGCCTTGTCATTTCTTATAACTCTTTCATTGCAATCATACATCACAACTTGTTCAGTCATTCCCCAATTGATGGGTATCATCTCAATTCCCAATTCTTTGCCACCAAAATAAGAGCTGCTACAAATATGTTTTGTACACTTAGGTCCCTTTTCCTTGAACTTTTTGTGAATATAGACCTAGTAGTGGTATTGCTGGATCAAAGAGTATGCATGGTGTTAAAGCCTTTGGCCATAGTTCCAAAATGTTCTCCGGAATGGATCAGTTCGCAACACATTGTGTACTAGTATCCCTATTCAACCTCATCCCCTCTAGCATTTGTCATTTTCCTTTTCTATCATGTTAGCCCATCTGATAGCGATGAGGTGGTATTTCAGAGTTGTTTTAATTTGCATTTCTCCAATCAATAGCAATTTAGAGCTCTTTTTCATGGGACTATAGATAACTCTGATTTCTTCTGAAAACTACATGTTCATATGCTTTGATTATTTATCAATTAGGGAATGGCTTTTATTTCATAAATTTGACTCAGTTCCCTATATAATTGAGTCATGAGGTCTTTATGAGGAAAATTTGATATAAAAGTTTTTGATGTAACTTGCATTATCTGTGGTATCATTTAACAAAATGTGGTTTCCTTTATCTTTTTTAATTGTCTATTTTTGCTTTTGCATGGTCTGAGATCATGATTATTACCCCCACTTTAAAAATTTTTTTTACTGCAGCTGAAGCATAATTTATCTCCAGAAATTTATCGAACTCTTAATGTGTATCTTTCTGCTTTGTGTGTATCTCTTTTAAACAACATATTGTTAGATTCTGATTTGTAGTCCATTCTGGTATCTTCTTCCATTTTATGGGTAAAGTCATCCATTCACATTCATAGTTATGATAATTAAATTCTCATTTCCCTCCATCTTATATTCATTTGATTGTTTTTCTTTCTCTCTCTTCAGTTACCCCTTCTTAAAAGTCCATTTTGTTTTTGACCACTGACTTTATTAATCCTCCATTCCTTTTATCATTCCTCTCCTTCTTCTTATCCCTATTCCTTCCTATGTCCCTCAATGGGTAATGTAGATTTCTGTGCCCAACTTTGTAAACACACAAACATATGTGCACACACGCACACACATGTGTATGCACATCATTTCCTATTTAAATTAATGAGAGTGAGTTTCAAGTGTTGCGCACCCCACAATTTTCCCTCTATGACAAAAATTCTTCCTTGTGCATTTCTTCTGTGTGAGATAACTTTTTCCATTATTTTTCTACATTCTTGCTTCTGTGAATGCATCTCTCTCACTCCTTCAATTTTTTTTTAGATCAGCCCAACATAATTGATTCACGTTTGTGCCCTCTTCATATGTAAATTACTTTTAATTGTACTAACAGTGATAAAGTTCTCAAGAGTTACATTTATCATATTCCTACATGGGAATGTAAAAAGTTTAACCTTATTGAGTCCCTTATGATTTCTATTTCATCTTAACCTCTTTATTCTTCTCTTGAGTCTTGTGTTTGAAAGTCAAATTTTATTTTCAGCGCTGGTCTTTTTATCAGGAATGTCTGAAAGTTCTCTCTATTTCATTAAATGTCCATTTTCCCCCTGAAGGATTATATTCGGTTTTACTTTGTAGGGTTTTTATTGTAATTCTAGTTTCTTTGCCTTCTGGAATGTCATATTACCAGTCCTGCACTCATTTACAGTGGAATCTGTTAATCTTGTGTTATACATGATATTTGAGTTAAATTTTTCTATTTGCAATATTTTCTACTTGACCTGAAAACTCTGAATTTGGCTATATTACTCCTGGCAGTTTTCATTTGGGGATATTTCAGGAGCTCATCAGTGGATTCTTTAAATTTGTATTTTACTCTCTGGTTCTAAGATATCATGCAGATTTGCTTTATAAGTTCTTGAAGTATTAAATCTAATATTCTTTTTTGATCATGAATTTAAAGTAGTCCAACAATTCTTAAATTATCTCTCCTCTGTCTATTTTTCAGGTCAGTTATTATTCTTATGAGATATTTCATATTTTATTCTATTTTTCTTCATTCTCGTGAATTTGTTTTATTGTTTCCTGATGTTTTAGATTCCTGAGTTCACAGAGTTATTAGCTTCCACATGCCTGATTTTTCTTCTTAAGGAATTGTTTTCTTCAGTGAATTCTTGTTCCTCTTTTACTACTTGACCAATTCTATTTTAAGGTCTATTTTCTTCACTATTTTTTTGTGTTTCTTTTATCAAGCTGTTAATTCTATTTTCATGATTTTCTTGAAACACCCTTATGACTTATTCTAATGTTTGCCACTCATCTCCTTTATTTTAACTCTTCTAGGATATCTTGTTGGGATTGTGTTTCATTCTCATTTTTCTTTGATACTTTACTTGTAGCTCTTTTCATGTTGTTGTCTTCTTTCTGAGTTTGTATCTTGGTTTACCCTGCCAACATAGGAAGATTTTGTGGTCAGGTTTTTTTTTTTTAATTATAAGTTCAAGTTTTCCAGCCTATTTCTTGACTTTGATTTTTATGTTATAGTTGGATTTTGTGCATATTAGGGATGGGAAGGCACTGTCCCAAGCTTCAGGCATTTTCATGCTGCTATTTTAATAGTTCTGTGGGCCTACAAGTTTTCAATACTGTAATACTGTGAGAGGTATGGCCATTTCTCTCCTATTCTTTTCTCTATTCTTTATCCATGAAGTGTCCCTGATCTCATTCAGCCAAAAGTGCTCCTTTCTATCCTGCAACTAGTGCCTTTGCTCTCTTGTGACTTTCCATGGACATTCTTCTGTGCCCTGAAACTGTGAATGAAAAATAAAGTTGTCAATGGCAACTGGTCCTATACCCAATGGCAAATAAAAGTCCCTTTTAATCTCTGTCTGACCAATTGTCTAATCACTTTGCCATATCTGGACTGAAAGCTCTCAAAGTTATTGCAGCTGTTAAAGCCTCCAAGTCCTACTGCTGATGTTACCCCTTCATGTTCTCTAAGCTGACCCCCACTCTGGTGTCACAAAACTTTCCTGCTGATCTCCTAAATTATCTTAGGC
>NW_027186442.1:2972802-2987451 GCF_028583685.1 Petaurus breviceps papuanus | reverse complement strand
TTAGGAAAATAACGTCAGTGGCTATATGGAGGATGGATTGGAGAGAGAAGGGGACTTCAGAGAGGGAGACAATTAGAAAGCTATTGCCATAGCACTCCTGAAAAATGATGAGATCCTGAACTAGGGTGGTCACTATATAAGAAGAAAGACAGGCATATGTACAAAAATTTGCTGTGAGGAAGAAATGGTAAAATCTGGTTACTATCTGGACATGTATTGTTAGTGAGAATGAAGAGATGAAGATGACACTAAGATTACATACCTGGATGTCCAAAAGGATGGTGGAATCTTTGAAAGACATTATGAAAACAATTGGGTTATGAGGAAAAAAAAATATTGAGTACTGCTTGAGATGCATTAAATTTGAACTGCCCATGGACCATAGCATTAGAAATTTCCAACAGACATATGGCAATTGGAGGGTAGAGCTCAAGAAATAGATGAGAGAGAGAGAAAGAGAGAGAGAGAGAGAGAGAGAGAGAGAGAGAGAGAGAGAGAGAGAAATGCCATAGTCATCTGCATAGAGGTCTTAATTAAACTCATGAGAGCTATTAAAGTTACCATCTAAGGGAGTAAAAAGGTAAAAGAGAAAAAATTTCCAGGAAAGATCCCTGGAGTATGTTCACACTTAAGGGGCATCACATAAATGAAGATTTATTCATGGAAATGGAGAATTAAAGTTAAATTGGAAGAAAACCAAAAATAAAAAAAGCAATGCCACAAAATCTAGAGAGCATACTGTATCCTGGAAAAAATGGTGATCAACATTGATCAGAGTTTTAGAAAACTCAAGAAGGATGATGACTGAGGAAAGAGTACTAGTTTGGGTAATTAAGGAACCATTGATAACTTTGGAAAAAACAATTTCATTTGAAGAATGAATTCAGAAGCTAGATTACAGAGAATTTATAAAAGAATGAGAGGAATTGAAGGAAATGAGTACTGATAGCTTTTTCAAGAATCATGGCTAAGACAAAAAGGAAAGATAGAGGACAACAACTTTTAAGAATGGGAGGATCTAATGAGTCTTATTTTTTGTTTATTGCTTTTTTTTGTTTGTTCATTTGTAGAGACATGGATAAACTTGTAGGCAGCCTGGAAGGTATCAGTAGATAATGAGAGATTGAAGATAAAAAGAAAAGAAATGACGATGGGCACAATTTGATGAGTCAAAAGGGAAGAGATTAGTTCAATGTTATGTTTAACAGGGAAAATTTTTCTGAGAATGGCCGCTTCAGAATGGAAGAAAGCAATTCACAAAGGGGTAATGTCAAGGCATTGTAAGATGAGAAAGGGAAGAAGAGAAAGCTTATGAGGTGGCTTTGACTACCTTGGTAAGGTATGAGTCTGGTTGCTCAGTCGAGAGAGTAGGGGGAAGGGATGCTATGGGAAGTTTGAGGAGAGCTTTACAATAGCTTCTTATTAGAAGTAGCTTCATATTAGGAAAAAACAAACAAATATAATAATAATAATAATGGCTCAGATTTATGAACCACCTTAAGGTTTACAAAGCATTTCCTTTACAACAATCCAATGAGAAAGTATAAATATTATTTTCCCCATTTTATGAACGACAATATCAAGACTCAGAAATGACTTGTCCAAGGTCACATAGCTGGTAAGTATTGTAGCCAGGATTGAAATCCTGTTCCTTAACCTTTGTTCTAGTATCCTTTCTATTGCAATGAATATGCAAACAATCTTATTCAACAAATCAGTCCTACTGTTACCTCCAGGTTCAGTTGTTCAGTCATGAGCCTCTAATATGGGTTTTTCTTGACAAAGATACTGGAGTGGTTTGCCATTTCTTTTACTTCATTTTACAGATGAGGAAACTGAGTCAAATAGGATTAAAGTGACTTGTCCAGGGTCACATAGCTAGGAAGTATTTGAGGCCAGATTTGAACTCAGTAGATGGATCTTCCTTATCCCAGGCCTGGTACTCTATACAATATGCTACCTAGCCGCCTGTAACTTCCAGGTACTGTCCTGTATACTTGCTCACATTTTCATTTTCTATATGGGTGGTATTTCTCTCTGTCTCTCTGTCTCTCTCTCTGTCTCTCTCTCTCTCTGTCTCTCTGTCTCTCTGTCTCTCTGTCTCTCTCTCTCTCTCTCTCTCTCTCTGTCTCTCTCTCTCTCTCTCTCTCTGTCTCTCTCTCTGTATCTCTCTCTCTGTAATCAGCAAGCTAATTTTGAGGTCACTAGTGCATACACAAAGTACCTGAAAATTACCACAAAAAAGATATTAGAACCAGACTGCTCATAAAAGATCAAGCCAGATGAATTTTCTTAATAAGTGGTTAAAACATCTTAAGAGTTTCCGGAGCAATTTTGCTGCTCAAGGATTTTCAATAAGATACTCTGATGAGGGAAGAACCACTTGTATCAAATATTAAGCTACTGTAAATTTACTATAATTGAATAATTTGCCTCTTAGCTTTGGTTCACTAAAACTGTAGTGAGGTTTTCTTTGCTAAGTGATTGCTCCAAAATCTATTTCAATATCTGTCATGTCAGGCTAGGCTCACATATGGCATCGTTTGAATTCTTCTAATTCCAAAACTGAAGGACTCCATAAAAGACCTGGATGATTGACCTGAAGGTCTATACATATTTGGTTACATTAAATTGTAATTAGTGCTTCTAGTTCCATACTTAAACACCAACTACTTTTAGAGCCATAGAAAGTTGGAGCTAGAAGGATGGCATCTTTTGACTATAGAACATGTAGTGTTACAGATGAAAGTGATTTTAGAATCATAGAACATCAAAACTAGAAGGAGGCTTAGAATCATAGAACATCAGAATTAAAAAGACTTAGAATTTGAATCATATAATATAGAATGTTAGAATTGAAAGGAACCTTAGAATTAAAGATCATAAGATGTCAGAGATAAAAAGAACCTTAGAATTATAGATCACTAAATTTAGAGCTGAGAGTGAACTTAAACATCGTTTAGTCAATTTCCCCTTTTAGATACATGGAGAAACTGAGACTTTCACAGGGACTTTCCCAAGGTCACACAACTAAGCAGATTTCCTACTTCAATTCCAGTATTCTTTCTATTATACTAATGTTATCCCCCCATTTTTGCCATGGCTATTAAATTCCCAACGTAAAAGATATTCTCAAACTTTTAAAAAACAATTACCCCACATTTTAAAAGTAAATTCAGGATATCTCTGTCTAGTCAACCAGAGGCACTCACAGTTAGTTAACTGCCATTCCAATTCCAATGTGTTTTCAGTTCTCAGTAGGCACCCACATAAAAGTACTGCCCACGGGACATTTTGAAGGGTTCGTCCTCCAACATTCAACTTTAGGGACAATGAGGTTTACAAAAAAAAAGGAAGTAACCCCTCCAGTATAAATACCAACATTGTTAAGTTGATAGCAAGGAGCAATTTGCTTTGTTCTCACACTCTGTGGGATTCTATCTGGTATTTTTCAGTAGGGAACCTGAATATGAAACAAGACAGAGGGCATCAGCTTGGATCTATTCTGACTTTTCTGTGGTTTGAATTGATTCAGTCACAGTGTCTTCATCCCTGAAGCTTAAAAAAGTCTGTGGAATTCTGAGTTCTCTAAATCCAAACCAGATCCTGAATTTGAGACCCAAATACATTTCAAATCATCTTTCCGAAACTTGAGGACCATTATAGGAAACTTAAAAGGCTTCATTTTTCAATGCACTGTGTTCCTTGACTTTGGTGGAAGATCAATACGGTCTTTTAAAATTATCTTCTGAAACCAAAGATAATTGTTAGATTCTCCTCTGATGTCAAAATGGGAAACTAAATCCACATTTAAAGTTGACAAAGGACCACTCTTGTGCAGTTCATTAGCAATTGAATTTTCTTTTATATCTGAAAGGGTTAACTATTACATTAAATTTTGGAATAATGTAACTGTGTCATGTTCTATTTTTACTAGACTCACCCTAATTTTTGTGTCAAAGAAATGGACAAGAAGTAGAAGACACATGTGGCACAATTTCTGCCCCTGAATATTTCAGCAGGTGCCTCTTGGCTAAAAGTCTAGTTGAAAGCCTTGCTCCAGGCAAATTAAGAACAGAAAGGGGTAAAAAAGCCTTCTAAAGATGAAATTCTTAGGTGAAAGTTGTCAGAAAGGACCACAGACAGGCTGTCTTCAACTTAGAAACTAGAGATAACAGCCACAGCAATGACCAGGATTTGGCTTCTTTATGCAGAGTACAATATAGGTTTATTGTACTAGTAAGATCCCCAGCAAAGAGACTCACTCCATGTACAGCAGGTAGGTTGATAGTAGTAGTAAAGTATGACGGAAATGGCACCAGATTTGAAGTCTGTAAACATAATTACACTCTGACATTTACTATCAAGATTATGGGTAAGCCACCTTACCTCTGTGAACCTCAATTTTCTTTTCTGTAAAACAGGTATGTCCAGATGAGGTGTGATGGCTCCAATGTACTCTGCCCTGGTCAGACTGTATCTGTGTATTATGTTTACATCTGAATATCGCTTTTAAATGACAGGGTCAGACTGGGAGAAGTCCTGACAGAAGATGTCAACCAGAATATTGAAGGAACTTGAGAATCTATCAGACAAGGATAAGTTAAATAAACTGGGGATGTTTAACCTGGAGAAAAGATTTAAGGAGGGAGCATAAGAGCTGTATTCAAGTGTTTGAAAAATTCTAACATTGAAAAGGGATTAGATATCTTTTGCTTGGTCCCAAAGCTCAGAACTAGACACAAAAGGTAGAAATTATAGAGGAATCAATTTAGGCTCAGTACTTAGGAAACTTTCCCAACAATTACACTATTTAACTCAATGAGAATGGGAAGTGGTTTTCCCCTTTCTTTTGTGTCTTCAGTGTTTAACACAGTGCCTGGAACATAGGAGGTACTTAATAAATGATTATTGATTAACTAGTAATAACAACTCTTTCCAAGTGACCTGGATAGAAAAGAGCCAATGAACTGTAATAATACTCCTTGAGAAGCACATATTGGCATAGAAAACCATATAACAGCATTATCTATGATCTATGGTATTTTGTTAAATATTTCCAATTTTGTTTTAATTTGGTTTAGCCCTTACTGATGAGTTTTATGGGTCTCAGTGCTACCAGAGGGTGAGTATTTGACAACTCTAGTATATAGGGTATTGGTTGCATGCATTTCTCTGAATGCCCTTTGGAAATACTTAAACACTAATCAAAACATGTCATTAATGCTATGCAGTCTGGGAAAAGGAAACTGCCTTCACCCTACCATTGGCCTAGAGAATCTCCCCTCCCCCCTCCTCCATTCCAGGGCATTGTGACCTCACAAAATCTACCTCACAACTCAATCCATAACAGTTAGATATACACTGGCATCTATTTCAAATGCAGGAAAACACAATTTTTGGCCTTGAATGTGATAGGATAAACATGAAACATCATTTCCCACCTACTAACTCTTCAATAAAAGGGCACCCTAGAGCCTAGGGAAGTTGGGTTCAGCTGCAGGCACAGAAAGGCCTTATAACAATACATGTAAATCTTATGGGAAAGAATGCCTCACCTTGATGATGCATGTATATGTATGATTCCAGTGGAGTGTAAGGAATTACAGAATTCTATATGGTAGGATGAGGAAATTACACACTGAAACTGGATAACAATACAACTTCATGAATAGTTGCATATTAAAATCATACAAAATAGAACCCATGAAGAGAAGGAGAAATGAACAAAGCCCAGGACAAGCATCAGAGGTGAAGATCAAATAATTAGAAAGCATGGGAAATAAGCAAAGGTCTGATAATTAGGAAATCTGGATTACAGTCTTTGCTCTGCTAGCAAGTAGAGGTGTCATATAGCTTAAGTCACTGCTTCTGAGTTACCTTGGCTTTAAAGTGAGGAGCTAATAATACTAGGTGATCAACTTCACCTAAGATCCTACTTATCATTTTGTGATTCTAAAGTAAGCATCCCAGCTAAACAGATATATCAAAAAATGCATGCATACACAAACACACACTCACTTTCACACACACACACACTCATGCTTGTTCCTCTGAAACTTTATTCATTGTGTCCTGTTTTGACCTCTTGAGCCAAGAAAAAAAATCTAATCCCTCTTCTATGTGACAACCTTTCAAATACTTAAATACATATATTAAATATATCTATTTGAATATGTACACATATGTGTACATGTTATGTATGGATATTCATGCATATATATGCACACCCAACAGAGACCACTATTGCTTTATGTAAGTACAGCATTCTGCAGACTTCTACATGAAGCAATTTTTATGTAATGAGAATTTGCAGTTACCCACCAGCTTCACCTAGCCTATATACCTAAGGCATATACAAAATACAACCTTTACACAAATCATAAAATGTACTAAAATACAAACATAATAAATACTGTACCATTATATTAAACAGAATTATGAAATGAAAGGCAAAGTTAAGGATAAGGAATTCATAGTACTATATAATGAAGTTAACATAATTGTACAATTTGTTGCCCCTTCCCTGCCCTCTGCACTTTGTTTTTAGCGCTTCTGATTGACTGTGCAACTTTTTTTATGAAGTTATTGAGAGATGTTTAGATAGTGGTTTTGTTTTTATTCCTGTTGTATCTGACTGTAATAAGCTATATTATCCTCAATTAGTCTAAGATTTCTTTCAGAAATATGTCACATAAAGTTAAATCTACATATTACAATTTATGTGAAGTGAGAACTGTATATATACATATATATGCAAAACACATGCATATATACATATGCATATACATATATGTATACATGTGCACATGATCCTATATTATGAGCATGTATGTAATTATTTTTATCTAAACTAGCTATGATCCTTGAAAATGGTTTGACATAAGGTGATCTTCTAAGGTCTCTTTCAAACCAGAGGGTCTTATCAATTTGTCCAAGAATCTGAAATTCTATGATTTTAACTCTATTATCCTAAAAGACCACTGCTCTGAGTCCGTAATTCTAAATTTATTTCCTGAATTATAAAACAATGCAGACTTCTAGCTTTCCAAAACCTTTTGTAGTGTTTGCCACTATGAAATGAAAAATGAAAAAGAGCTGAGTTGGTAGGTGAGTTTTTAGACTTCTTTCTTCCATTACCCTTAAGAACTTTCAAATGTTCCCACTGATCCTAAGGAAATACATTCCCTCCCCTACTCACCTAGTCTGAAGGCAGCTGTAAACTTTTGGCAATTAACTTAATTCTTGTTAGTGGACACACCTGTTACTTCCCCCACCCCCAAGTCTTCCTTTATTTTTACTTTCTACCTTTCCTTTTCTCTCCAATTTCCCCTCATTGTTTTCTTTTTTACATTTTCTTTTTCCTATAATGCTATTATTCTAGGAGGTTACACAATATTGTGTTGTAGTGGACCGAAAATCTGAACACCTAATCTCCATTCCCAGATCTGATCCTTGCTTTCTGTGTAACCAAAGGCCAATCATTTTATTTCTTTGAATATCAGTTTACCTTTATTAGTAAAATGGGAATAATAATGCATGCATTTTTAAATTTATTAGTAAAATGGGAATAATAATGCATGCATTTTTAAATTTATAGTGTCATGGTGAGGGAAGTACATTATAACTGTTTCAGAAATACATGTACAAATGTGAACTCCTCATTAAAAAAAAATCATTATCTAGCACTACACTAGGTGGCACAATAGTTAAAGGAGCAGACCTGGATTCAGGAAGACATGAATTCAAATTTAACCTCGGACATTTCTTATCTAAGTGACCCTAGACCAGCCACTTCGCCTCTCTTTGCCTCAGTTTCCTTATCTGTAGAATGTTGACAACAATAGCACCAACTTCTTAGGGTTGTTGTGACAGTCAAATAAGATAATATTTTTAAGGTGCTTAACACGGTGCTTGGCACATAGTAAGTGCTATACAAATGTTAGCTATTACTCCAAGGGACAATCAAAGATACAACAAAGGGGGGAGGGTTAGAGATTATCTAGAAAAACTCCTTTTTCCAAATATTAAGTGATTTCCTTTATATCATATAAGAAATAAGTAACAGAAGAAAGACTCAAATACCGGTCCTCTGACTTCAAACATTACTTTCTTTGCGCCACCAGACTGATATAAGGATGTTGATAATTAATAATAATAACAATTACTATTACTAATAATAGTAAGTTATATGGAATTTGAAAATTAGAAAATTACTTTCAGTGAGGACACAGTATTGATTAAAAGAATCGTAGTTCCAGTATTTTGTGCTATTCATGGTGGTCCACTAGTCAAGTATTTGCTGGTAATTAACATACCTCATGGATATTTTACTCAAGAAATCAGGAAGACACATCAAGAACCTAACTATTACCTGAAGGGGTTTAGGGTTTCACTTCCAACACAGAAATGCTTGCAGGAACCTTACATGGATAGACGATTGGACTTTGAAAATATCATTGATTGGGTTAGCACCCTGCTCAGTAGGATGGGATTCCTCTTAATAGTCAAATAAGCAGACATGGAGGTATAGTGATGATGACTGGCCTTACTCAAAAATGTCATGGTGATTGTTTGCCATGGAGGCAAGATATATTGGGGGGGGAAATCAGAAATACCGATACTCTATGGAAAGCACTTACCACAAAAGTTAGCAAATTATGAGTGCCCATGAAATGTACTGGTCATGAATAATTTAATTATGTGCCTTCATTATGATAAAATTGCAAACAGCTCTTACAAATTACAATCAGGTATTTTAACTGAACTCAAAGTCATTAAACTATATTTTGCCAAACAGTGCAAGACAAAAGTCAGATATAGCTTCATTTCTAAGCATAGAACACATCAAATAAGAGATGAAGTTGTGAGGTTACTAATATTTGATTAGGAAACAGTAGAAGATTCTGACATCATTGGAAATTTCTAGTTTACCACAATTTCCATACATTCTACTTTAAAATGAAAACGAATCCCAACAGTAATGCAGATATCTAAAATGTTGAGAAGATGAACAAACTTAGAAAGGAATTTGGAACAAAAGTTCCATAGCATTAAGGTAGTTATAGAAAAATGGTTCTAACTTATCCTTATTGCATATAATACTTGCTAATGGTTTTAGGTATGTGCTTCTTATAATTTTAAGGAAGACTCCATTTATTCCTATGCTTTCTATTGTTTTTGATTGGAATGATTACTATACTTTGTAGCACATTTTTTCTGCTTCTATTGAGATAATTATATTGTTTCTATTAGTTTTGTAGTTGATATGATCAATTATGCAGATAGTTTTCCTAATACTTAATCAGCCTTACATTACTGGTATAAATCCTAACTGATTATAGTGTATTATTCTGGTGATAAGTTGCTGTAACCTTTTTGCTGATATTTTTTACATCTATATACATTAGGGAAACCAGTCTATAATTTTCTTTTTGCGTTTTGACTCTTCTCAAGTTAGATATCAGTACCATATTTGTATCATAAAAAGAATTTGTTAGTACCCTTTCTTTGCCTAGTTTCCCAAATAATCTACATAGAATGAGAAGTAATTGTTCTTTAAATGATTGATAGAATTTGTTTGTCAATTCATCTGGTCCTGGACATTTTTTTCCTAGGTAATTCATTGATGTATTGTTCAATTTCTTTTTCTAAGATGGGGTTATTTAAGTATTTTATTTTCTCTTCTGTTAATCTGGGCGATTTACATGTTTGCAAACATTAATTTCACTGTCACATTTATTGGAATACAGTTGGGCAAAAATAGTTACTAATTATTGTTTTAATTTCTTTTTTTTTTGCCTTTTGGAGGGCAATTGGGGTTAAGTAACTTGCCCAAGGTTACACAGCTAGTATTTTTGTGTGGGTGTTAAGTGTCTTAGGTCCTCCTGACTCCAGGGCCGGTGCTTTGCTCACTGCTCCACCTAGCCACCCCAATATTGTATTAATTTCATTGGTGGTGAATTCGCTCTTTCAATTTTTGATACAGGGAATTTGGTTTTCTTATTTCTTTTTTTCAGTCAAATTAACCAAAGGTTTATCTTTTGTTGTTTTTTGTCCATAAAACCATCTCAGTTTTATTTTTAGCTCAATCTTTTTCTCAATTTCAATTTTATTAATCTCACCTTTGGTTTTCAGTATTTCTAATTTAGTATTTCATTGATGTTTTTTAGTTTGTTATTTTTCTATCTTTTTCAGTTGCATGGCCAATTCATTGTTCTTCTATTTCTCTATTTTATTCATGTAAGCATGCACAGATATAAAACTTCCCCTAAGAACTGCTTTCACTGCATCCCATAAATTTTGGTATGTGTCTTTTTATTGTCTTTCTCTTATATGAAGTTACTGATTGTTTTTGTGATTTGTTGTTTGATTCATTCATTCTTTAGGATTAGATTATTTAGTTTCCAATTAATGTTTAATCTATCTTTCCATTGATCTTTATTACCTGTAATTTTTATTGCATCGTGGTCTGAAAAAGATGCATTTAATATTTCTGCCTTTCTGCATTGAATTGCAAGGTTTTTATGCACTAGTATATGGTCAATTTTTGTGTATGTACCATGTATCATGAGCAAAAGATATATTCCTTTCTATACCCATTCAGTTTTTTTCCAGAGATCTACTATATCTACCTTCTCTAAAATCCTATTCACCTCCTTAACTTCCTTCTTGTTTATTTTGGGGTTAGTTTATCTAGTTCAGAGAGGGGAAGGTTGAGGTCCCTCACTAGCATAGTTTTGCTGTCCATTTCTTCCTTTAACTCCCTTAACTGTTCCTCCAAGAATCTGGATGCTATACCACTATTTTTAAAGGAATTGTTCATTTTTCTTCTACATCTCTAATTTGACTTTTAAAATCCTTCTTGTGCTCCTCCAAGAAGGGTTTTGGGGCTCTAGATCAGTTCATATTCTCCTTTGAGGTTTCAGAAAAGGGTATAGTGACAATGCCATACTCTTCTGTATTTGTGTTTTGATCTTCCCTGTTCCCATAAAAAAAATCAATGGTCTTTGATTTTCTATGTTGCTTTTTGCTCATTGTTTTTGCCTTTTTTCTGACTTTTAAAGTTGATTTTTGTTCTGGTGCACAAAGGACACTGACCCATGCTTCTTGTACTGGGGAATAGGGACCTGGTTACTGACTTTGTGTCCTGGAGCCTCAGGTTCTGACAGCTGGGAGCCATATAGGCTGTAGCTCACCTGGTCCTGGGCAAGAGCTGGTGGTAGTGGCTGGTGTGTGCCAAGGTCAGGTGGGGTTTTCTGTGTTGCCCCACGGTTACACTGAAGGTCATGGTGTGAGGTGTGGGGATAGAGTTATCTCGCTGCTAGAGATCACCTCCTCTCTGGGGGATGCACTAGAACACAGGTAGGTTAAGCCTCTGGTAGATATCTGTGGTGCACATAGTGATTCTCTGCACTGGTGTTTTCTGGCTTCCTTGGCTGTGGAAAGGCACATGGGCAGTTGGGGGGTCTTGGTGTTGGTGTTTGCCAGCTCTACCATCCTGGGGCTCAGGATCTCCTGCTTGTTTGCTGAGGTGGGGCTTGCTGCTGGCATGCCAGGATGCCTCTCAACCTGCACTGGTTCCCTTCAACTACATGTAATGTTAATGGGATAATAAGGTCTTCCCAGCCCATTAGCATGCCTCATCGGGAGCCCATTGGGGGAGGGAAATGCTCAAGGAAGAGCATGATGAGGAGGAGAATTGCTTGTAGGAAGACTTCCACACTTTTTGGTACTAAGTTGATTAGGCACTGAGTAATGAGGGTTGTGATGCCTTCTGGTTCTGAGGAGTTGGTATTTTGCTTTAGGAGTTTGCTTATGAGAAGGACCATTTGATTTCCTTCTTGAGACTGAGTAGCCATATGTTCAGACACCCTCAACTATTTAGATGTAAAGGCTCTCTCAGTGCTGTGGTGTATGTAAGGTGTATAGCAATATTGCTTTGATTGAGGCAGAGCCCTGTGTGTTGGTCTTTATGCTAATTTCTCTGCTTGTATTCTCTTTATTTTCTCTGCTTGTATTTTCTCTGATGTTCAGGGTGCTGACCTTTCTCCTGAACTAGTGATTAATTAAAAGTAGGATTGTTAACCTCTTTTTGAGCAGTCTTTCCTGGAAAAGCAGATTAAAGAACCTGTGCTAGCAGACTATTCTGATTATGCTAGGGTGCTTGGTACTACACCACAGCAAGATGGATCTTTCCCTTTAATCACCCTAACCTCACAAGTTAAAAAAAAAACTGCTATACTCCATCTTTCTACTGGCTCCATTATTCGAGGATTTTTCTTGGGGTGGTATTTTTCTGGGTTTTTCAAGATCAGTGAGGGAGAGTGGGAGAGAATTACTACCTACTCTGCCATCCTGGCTTCTGGAAGTCAGAACTACACAATTATTGCCAATCATACTGTAGCCTTAGATCACCTGAACCTAATGTTGATACGTTAAAAAAATTAAAATATTTTAACTTGATGTCAGAATACCAAGTATTCATATTCTCCAATGTATTTGGAATATAAACCACTCAAAAGATAAAGACCTTTCTGAGAAGGACAAAATCACATGGCAAAATCACATGGGGATAATAGGAAATGCATATCATTTCTATTATCCTGTTTGTTATTAGTGTTATTAATGTTTTCTGTGAGCATACAACGTGATATTAAATTACCAAAAGGAATTAGTTTATCCTCCATGGAACAGTCACATTACAAATTAATTAATAATAAGATAAAGACCTGTACTAGGAATACTTCTGTATAAAACTCATTCTAAACGATGAAATGATGTTGATCGACAGTGGGTGATGGTGGTAGTGGTGGTGATGGTGATAATAACAACAACAATACAGTTCCTTCAAAGTTCAACACATTGTTTATTTCATGGGATGGGGGAAGGGGGAGGTACAATAGCAAAGAAAGAGAATGAGAGTCACAGCAATTTGCATCAGGTATTTTCTGTGCCCTGAAGTTGCTATTGTAGCCATGAGGACCTGCAGGGAACCATGAAATTGGGTTCTGTGAATACTACTTAACGATTTAGCATCCCAAACAGTGAATGAAACTGTTTCTATGAATCAAATAAATAGTTAAGAGAGTTGGAGAATCCTAGGCTAGCCTTACTCAAACACAAGATATATAGAAAACAACAACACAGAAATGCTAGTGTCCTACTTGCTGAAAATATTTCTATGCAAATTATATTTACCAATAAAGCAGGAAAATTAAGAATGTAGATGAAATGCAGTGGAGACAAGAATACTTTTGTTATTCACCAACATGTCATCATAAGAAAACTGGAAACAACCCTCACCACTTATAGGAAGGGATTCATAGATTTTATTTTATTTCATTTCTTTTAAAAAAATTAATGATGTTCTTAGCCCCAAGTCAGAGAAACTATGTATTATTGACCATTCAGTGCATGGATAACAATTTAAAAAACTCATTACTGATCCCTTATTATATAAAACAAGAGATGACATTGAGAAACTCCTAAAACTCTGAGGAAGAAGTTGAAGTTATTACATTTTTTAAGTTAATTCAAATTCCAGAAATAACATGTAATAATGAAATGGATGATGAATATAGCACTGACATCTCAAATTATTTTGATAAATAGACGGAAAAATTTAAACCAGAATTTTAAAAGACCTTATTGAGTTTGATAGTATGAACTTACTAGCAAACCAACTACAAGGTAATTTAATCTAATTATCTGCCATATCCTACATAAACTAACATATTCCTCCAAAATATTTGACAAATTTTTTTTTAATAAGTACCTGTATAAAGAAGTTAAAACAATAAAACAGTCATTACCATGGTTAGAACCATGGGAGAGAAGGTGGAGCTATCAAGAAATACCCCAAGGGCAGGCATCAAACACTATCAGACACCATGACAGAAACAATTTGGGAGAACTATTGAAGACCTGCAGAAAAAGATTGGGTGATTATATTAATATCCATCTGGTACATTCAGTAGAAAACTTGCTCATCATGTTGACCAATTAAAGACAATAAAAAAGGATCATGCAGAAAGAAATAGAAGAAACAATAACATATCACAAATTCTATATTCCCTGAATGGGCAATTGAAAGCAAAAGTTAAAAGGTTAAGATGATATGGGGAGTCAAAGCAGCACAAAGAACAAAATAAGCAATTAAATATTTATCAAAAACTTTGCTACAAGAGATTGAGAAGGAAAGAAACCAGGCTGGAGAAAGAAACCCTGAAGAAAAAGGATGTGGAAAATCTTTGGTCCTCTATGTAGTCAAAAGAAATCCCAAACATCAAAAATACAAGTTGGATCAAATACTAAACAGAAGGATTTTGCACAATTAGTATAATGAATGATAGAATAGTTCTGTCAAGAAAGGTGAGTTTCATTTACTCACTGAAAAATATGAAAGATTTGAGGCTGTATAAAATTCATTTGTTTTGGAGTTTTTTGCGTGTTGTTTTTAATTTTTTGCTTAAAAACCTCACAATAGCACATCATTTGCTACAAAGGCACTTTTGCCATTTCCCCATAGAGATAAGTCTCTTTTCTTTTCTTTTCTTTTCTTTTCTTTTCTTTTCCTTTCTTTTCCTTTCCTTTCTTTCCTTTTCCTTTCCTTTCTTTTCTTTTCTTTTCTTTTCTTTTCTTTTCTTT
>NW_027186442.1:2897437-2972792 GCF_028583685.1 Petaurus breviceps papuanus | reverse complement strand
TTTCCTTTCCTTTCTTTTCTTTTCTTTTCTTTTCTTTTCTTTTCTTTTCTTTTCTTTTCTTTTCTTTTCTTTTTTGGAGTGGGAAAGACAGGACAATTGGAGTTAAGTGGCTTGCCCAAGGTCACATGGCTAATAAGTAGTAAGTGAGGTCACATTTGAACTCAGGTCCTCCTGATTCCAGTGCCAGTACTCTATTCACTGCACCACCTAACCACCCCATACTTCCTCATTTTTAAAAATTACATTTAGTAAGACAACCTAATGATAAATTAATACAGATAGATATTCTCAGAACCTATGATAAACACGTGAAAAATATATAGGGACATTTTGAAAAAGAATGATTTCATTTCCAAAGGAGCTTATAGTAAAGGCTGAAAACAGTTGTGTATTACTAGATATGGCAAATGTAACTAAAAGTGCTTTATCTCTATATAGAATCTATGAAATAACTAATACCCAGCAGTGGGATCAAAAGTTCAGTGGTTTCTCAACACCCACATGAAATCAACCACCAATATATTGACAAAGAAGTGTCAAAGATATGGCTGAGTAATTCATATTTATTTCTATAAATAAAGAGGTTTATAATGGAAATTGAAAATCAGGTTACTGCAACCAGACAGGTTATTCTTAAGGAACTGTATTAAAAAAAAATGCTGATAATGCAATGAAGTTACATCACCTGTCATTCCACTCTAGGAGGAAAATTTTAGCATGTATTTCATACCTACAATTACAGGATCAAAGGGTTAGAATTATAATCCAAAAACTCATTGTCCATTATAAGCTAATAAATAACAAATACCCATACTAGAAATATAACACACAAAATATCCTTGAGAATTCCATGAAAGAACTGTACCATAACTAGAATATTGTTAGAGATACAATTATTGCCCACAACAATTCAGACACAATATTTATCCATAAAAACAAGGAAAATATTTTATAGATGTGTCATGCCAAATACACTTTGTTTCTAAATTACGTGTAGTAAAAAGCTCTCTAAATATAGAGACCTTGTAGAATTAATTAATATCAGATGGGAATAGTTACCTAAAAGCACATGCCTTATTTTCCTGATAAAAATAACTTTTGTTATTGTCCCATAGAGCCATCAAACTGAATAGTAGTAAACTTTTTACCTTGAGTCTTTACTATCACCACTATGTATTTTCCTGTGAGTCAATAATCTAATCACCAAGAATTTATTAATTGCTTACTGTGTGCCAGGCATATTATATGTAGAATATACCTAGAAAATATTATAGAGGCAAAGAATCTTTTAGGACTTGTGATGACCCCAGTTTCTCTATTTTCCTTTTCCAGTGCTGATCTTGAGGATAACAGAAGTTAGAATACTAGTAATGAATTTTTCCTCTCATGTGCATTCAGCATGCATGTATTCAGATTATCTACAATCACAGTGAAACCCAGTGGTTATAAGAACATGCTTTTGAAACTCATCGCCATAGTGACATATTTGACTCTTTAATTTAAGCTTCCTTGGTTTTTAAAGAGAGAGAGAGAGAGAGATTTGAGCAGTATACTGAAGTTAACTATGATAGCTCAAACTCATAATGAGGGATTTCTTAGCCTGGTAACCTTAAGCTTGTTCTTGTATACATTTGAATGGAACATACCTGGTTCCATCTGGCTAAATTATATAATGCTTAATTTATTTATTTTTTCTCTTCATCTATTCACATTCCCTCTACTTCCCTCAGCAGCCTGATTAGTTGTAGGTAGTTGTAAGTGATGACTGCATGCTCAGGATTTGCCATGATAAAAGTTTATTTGCATTTCACTGCACAGAAGGGCCAGCCTGGAGTGGTACATGCACTCTTCGGTGTTTACAACCTTTAATAGATAGTCCATGTAGATTCTCTCCAGACACTAGAAACATTCTTATCCTTCTACTGGAAAATTATGAGGAACTTGACATGAATGACCACGGTGTTATACACATCCTTAAAAGGCACGCACAGTATCATTCAATTATGTTAACTGAAGGAGAGTTTGTTGTTAAGATATGTAAAATGTCAAATACAAGTTCCAGAGTCTATGTGACTTCATTTTCTTTCTCAGGTAGCTGATATTTTTATACCATTTTTATGGCATTTTCTAGGCAGGATTTAAATAACTCTATCCTAAGGAGGTGAAAAATATTCCTTAAAATAGCAACAGTTGTCTGTGGCATATTGCCTCAGATTGCTCTATTTATCTCTGACCCCTTTCCTTTCCTGGATTTCATGTTCCTGATGACACTGGGTTGCTGACTTAAGTGTAAATCCTGCCACATCCCTGATAGTTCATCCTTCCTCCTCTAGAAAGGCTTTCCTTTTTTTAAGACCAGAGTAAAAAGTTTAGTAACCAGTCTCTAAGTAACTTCTTTCACATATATTTCTTTAACTAGATAGGAAGTCTTGCTTAACAGTCTCTAGCAGTTCATGCAGAATGTTTTTCTTCTTCTAGAACACCTTTGAAATCATTGTACTGCACCACCAATACCACTACCACCAAAGAAATATCCACAAAAGTCTGTAAAGTCTTTTTAATGATACTCTTGTTATAGTTCATACATACCTTAGACTCTGCACTAGCCCTCTATTACTCAATTCCAAATATCTGCTCTTCCAGTTCACCTCATCTGCCAGCAAAGAGAGTAATGCACTTCATTTTGCAATCACCTACTTCCATGTGTATGACTGAAACTCCTTTATTTGATCATAGTCTTTTGCTATTTTATCTTTCTTCTTAATCTTTTACCTATGGTCCCTATGTCTGTTCTTCATTTTCATACTTCCCTCCAATTTCCCAATCTCTCCACCCCTTAGTTCTCCTTTTTCCCCCAAGTTATCACCTCTGTCTTGACTATACTCTGTTTCTTCCCCTGTAGTGGCTCTTTGGTCAATTAGTTCAAATCTATGCTATTTTCTATCCTTGAAGCCCTTGCCCCCTTTCCCTATCACCAAATACAAACCAGTTCTGTTTTGTTTGGAAGGTAGACTTTGAAGACTTTCTCTATCCCTTTCAGCATTGGTATTAGGACCATAAAAATGCTACATTGGGTCTTCCTGGTAGATGGAAACTCCACAAACATCTTGATTAATAGTCTGAAGACAATCTAACATTCAAAAACCACACAATTTTCTGCCAACAGAGACTTGGTTTAATAATTTATACATTAACTGTGTAGATCCTTCTACACTGCCCCCATGATCCAATTCCTGGGGAAAATCCCTTATCAAAATATCTTTTACCTTCTGGAGACACTTAGAATATGAGTTAAGAAAGAAATAAGACAGAGAATGGACTCTTTTACCTTGTAAAAAAAATCATTCTGGAAGGGGAAGACCTTCAGGGTTTCTGGCCAAGACAATCATTCACTTTGAGCAAATCAGGCCCAAATAATGATCAAGTAGGGATTGGCCTGGATCTTTTGTAGACCAGTCAAGGAGGCATCACCTCCCTGAAATCATGGTCCTCTTTCAGAAAGGACAAATAAGTACAGAATATGTGGTAGGACTGAGAAGAGAGAGTTTTGCAGTCTCTGTGTATCTGATTATAGTTTTTTTTAATTTTAAAAAATAACAAAAAACTACAAAGAGGCCTCTAGTTGAGGACTTTTAGAAAACAGATTTCCGGAGAAAGGATGATTGTTTGATTGATTATTGAGGTCTCCATTTCATATGCATAAACAGTTGATTGGTCATAAATAAAGTGGCAACACATTACTGGACCAAAAGTAAGGTGCCAGGGGACCTGAATTCCAGCCTTAACTCTGTTAGGAGCTAAATACTTCATCCTGAGTAAGTCAGTTATTCCATGTCTACATCTGTTTTATCACGGAAGATTTGAGGGACTTGGGCAAAATTAAATCTAATATCCTTTCCAGATCTAAAAGTTTATGAGAACCTCTGTTTAGATTGTCATCTCCAATTAAAAATAAATAGGCTAAATGCCGTGATAGAAAAAGTCCTCTTCTAATACCTTAGTACTCTATTTTCAATCTTGGCTCCCATATTTACTATCTGTGTGACTTAGGGCCTACATCTGAGTTTTCATTGGTTTATGGGAACTTTCAATAGCAATAGAGATCAGCAGCTGTCCTGTCAGACATTAAGTTCCTTCTGCATGTATAAGAAGAGCTGAGACTGGAGCCCAGATGTTCCTGATTTCATTTGCCAGATCACAGTTCTAGAGATCCTACTTGTTCATATATAAAGTAAGGAAAATAATAGCTACACATCTCACAGAACAATTGGAGGATAGTTCTATACCAATGTTTCTTCTTATCCTTACTATAAGGAGAGAGGATGAGACAGCAGTATGTATACAAGATAGTTGCAAAACCTTGGTTCCAGTGAGGGAGATGTCAATTCAAGCTCTACCTTCTGATCCATACATACTTTCTTTGTGACATTAACCAAGACAGATGATTAATTAAGAAATACTTTCTGTGACTCTCTCAGACTGTAAATTGTACTGTAGTTTTTGATCAGCAATGGTTCAGGGGTGTTACTCACTGGGACTTCCTAGTAACAATAAAATCATAGTTCTCGTTAAAAGTTAGTTGGAATTGGTTGGTTTTTAGAAAAAGGTTTTTTTCTATTTTGTTATTTTTTCTTTTCTTTATTTTTAACCATTATTGGGACAGGGAAGGGTATTGAAGGAAGGGATAGAAAAGGAAAGGGGGGAAGGGAACAGGCATTTATATAGTGTCTACTATATGCCAGGTACTATGCTAAGTGCTATATGAATATTATGTTATTTGATCCTCACAATAACTCTGTGAAGTAGGCATTATTATGATCTCTACATTACAGTTTAGGAAACTGAGGCAAACAGAAGTTTGCCCAGGGTTACACAGTGTCTGAGGCTGGATTTCAGTTCAGGTCTTTTGTGACTCTAGGCCCAGTTCCCTATTCACTGTTCCACCTACCTGCCTCAATGTCTGGTATTTATGTAGTGTTTTAAAGATTTCAAAGCACTTTAGACATTCTAGCTAATTTGATCCTCACAATAATCTTGGGACAAAGGTATTACTATTCCCATTTAACAAATGAGGAAACTGAGGAAGAAAGTGCAAAATGATTTGTCCAGGGTCACACAGGTATTAAATGTCTGGGACTGGATTTGAACTCAGGTTTTCCTGAGTCCATGTCCAGTGCTCTATCCCTTGTGATAGGTGGCATAGTGGATAGAATAAATGTTAAAAAAAATCTTAGCCCTATGAAAATTTTCTATGGAATTTTAGTAACCAGAAAGAAACTATACTATAGAGTTGTAGTATGATAGCTCACCTTTGGAAGAAATTTAATTTTTATGTGAGCTAATAAAGTTGATTGCATTTAGATGGACTTTTAATGTAGAATGGTTTGAAGAGCCAAAACATTTCTGCATATTTATTTTTAACAAGAGTCAAGATTAAAACACAATTTTCATGGAGCCATTATTAGGACCAAATCAATTGGGAGCAGAGGGTGAAGGGCCATTCTTGAATTTTAATTTGCACAGAGTGGTACTGCCAGTGATTGAAAATACTTTACCCAAGGAGAGGGGAATTGGCAAACCCCAATTAGTCACACAAATTAAACAGCTTCCACTCTGTTTTCTTCCCAGGAATTCTTCAAATGCATCTCCAGGAAGAGGAAGTTACTTTGGATTTAGAAGATCCTAGCCCAGCTTCCACTTGGGTAATTATTCAAAGTGACTGTGATCAACAGATTCCTGAATTGTGGCCTCACTTCTAAAAAGAGTTTAGAGAGCTCTGGACTTAGAGTTGAAAAGACTTGATTTTAAATCTAGTCCCAGACCCTTACTAACTGTGTAACACTGGACAAGTCACGTAACCCCTGTATGCCTTAGTTTCCTCATTTGTAAAATGGGGAAAATAGTAGTACTTACCTCCCAGGGTTGTTGTGAAGATCACATGAGATGATAATTTTAAAGGGCTTTAGCAGTGACAGGCACAAGTAAGCATTATAAAAATGTTAGTTATTATTAGCTATCTTCATCATCATCAATTCCTTATGCTAAGGGAATATAAATTCCGTCCACAAACAAAACCATCTGATAGGAAGACAATGGTATAAAGAGAGCTTTTTGAGTAGGTTATTGCAAGTTTTCCAAAGATACTGTGGCTACATCAAGTTTGTATTCGTTTTGGTACAGAATAGTTCTTTCTGTTTCATATGGGATATAAGTACTCACCACCACTATTATCGAAACTAAAGATTATTTCCAAATGCAAGGTAACTTTATGGGGTGGAGTAATAGAAGTTGGGAGGACCAGGAAAGCCCTCATGCTGATAATGAACATTTAGCTCACACTTAAACAAAACAGAAGGAAAAAAAGAGGTTCCAACAGATTGAGATGAAGAAGGGATGCATTCCAGACATAAGGGAGAGCCAGTCAGGCTATATAGGGAATAGAGATGAAAGAGTGTCTTCTTTGAGAAATAACAGAATGACCAGTATAACTTAATTATGTATTCCTCTCTAGACCTAAAACCAAGTGCCAACATAACAGGCAGTGAACTACTTATATGCTTTCAAAGAATTTGAACTCCTAGTACAATATGAAAGTCATTGTGAAAATTCACATATACTTGTATTACTTGACTACGCTAATAACTTTCATTGAGTTTTAATGTCCTACCTGGAGGGGAGGAACCAAAACATAAGTGATTAGCCTTAATAATATATCATAAAAAGAATCAAAATTCATATGTTTTATGACTGATTTTCTGTTTCAGACAATAGCTTGTGTTTACTTTTTAGCTTTGACAATCCAAGCAGATATCTAGAAACTTGAGTTTCCAATTCATAAGGGGATGACATTTACATTTCTCAAGGTAGGATATGACTCCATAAATACATTTTGGTAGGAATCAATGTGTTGTCTACATTTGATACCCCTCAAGCCTAATCCTTTATGGAAGAAAGAGCAAGCCCCTGTACAAGAGGGAAATTAGCAGAACCCTTGCTAAATGGTTGTTATTAGAGCTGGACAAATTTCCACTATTAGATTATGTAATTATTCCCCAAACTATATTTAATTATCAGGTATGCAGATAAAATGACATTTTTATTCCTTTTTTAAATATTGAAAATTAATTGAAAAAAGCTTTTTAAGGAAGATAATTAAACAAATATGTTATGAAATAGGGCCATGTGCAATTTCATTTTATGTGTAAATTATATGTAGACCCAAAGGGGATGCAGTCTTATTATACAGTCTGCTTTTCCATTAGCATTTCAATAGAAAGACTCTTTTCCTCCTGGTTCTAAGGAAAACAGTAAAACTCTACAGCACATGTTAGAGATGCATGCAAAAGAGAATTTTAAAAAGTTCATCATCTTCACTTTTTTTAAATAGTGTTTCTATTCTGAATTCCTCTTACCTGAACTGATGCTAGGTAGATATGGTCAAATCCAATACAAAATTGAGGAATCACTCAAGATTACATAGATTGCAGTCTATCCTTTTGTATTCTCTGCCTAATCATCCACTCACTTTGGATTACAAGGGAAGATAGCCAAGGAGACTGATCACATAATGTATGAAGGATAAATAAAAATTTGAATTTCTAGGTAATTATGCTCTGTCCATTAAGTAGCATATGAGTACATCTGTGAGTTATAATTAGGGTGGCCAAAACAGAGACTCCTAAGACCTTGGTTCTAGGACTCATTCTGTAACTATCTTGATAGTGGGTGTTTAGAAAATTAATTTTTCTGCTTTGTAAAATTGGAGGTTGGGGGAGAGCTAGGTGGTGTAGTAAATGGAGCACCAGCCCTGGAATCAGGAAGACCTAAATTCAAATCTGGCCTCAGAGAATTAACACTAACTAGCTGTGTGACCTTGGGCAAGGCACTTAACCCAATTGCCCTGCCTTCCCTAATCCAAAAAGAAAAAGAAAAAAAAAATGATGTTAGGCTTAATGATTTGGGATCAAAGATTTAGAGATGTGAAGGAAACCAGAAGCCATTTTGTCCAATCCCCTCATTATTCAGGAGACGAAAATAAAATTCAGTGAATTGTTACCATTATACAGGTACTAAATATGAGAAGTGGGATTCCAAACTAGGTCATATGTTTTAGAAGGCCCTGCTTTATCACTATACCATGTCACCTTACTTTTAAATTTCCTTCTAAATTTTATATTCAATTGACCCCTCAGTCTAAATTACTTTCCTTTTAGATAAAGAATTTTTTTTTCTGGACATCCGTTCCTTTGACTCTTAAATGTTTTCTGGTCTTTCATAATCTCAAATAGCATGCTAGACCCTTCAGATTGGTACCACTTTCATCCATCATTATTTCTAACTTCAGAAAAAAATGTCTGGCAGTCAGCTAGGAACAATCACCTATAGGAATGGGACACAGGATATGGAAACATCAGAATGTACTTTGCCAATCAATGGTGGAAAACAATATAGAAAGTATTTAGAAAGGATATGAAACAGAGACATGACAGGTTGGTCTAGAAAAGAGGTTCTCAGTATGGGATATATGTGTGTATACATATATATGTATAAGTATGTATATATGTGTGTGTGTGTATAACTTTGTAATCCTATGTGTTTTAACCTAAACCTTTAAAAGCATGATTCTGAGATGGGATTCATAGGCTTCACCAGACACTCGGTGTGGTCCATAACAAAAAATAGCTTAAAAACCTTGATCTAGATCTCTCCTCTTTGTGTTTCCTAGCATAACAGATTACTTTTTACAAAGCAAAAGAAGACCAGATGATTAGGAATAAAGTTGGGGGGAAAAATGGAGGTCAGGTTTAAGCATGTGCAATCATTCACTCAAACAGAGAAAGGTAAAGCTATGCCTAGCACAATATTGTACACATTGGAGGTATTACATGAATAATTATTAAACTATTTGATTGATTAAAATTATTTATTGTTAAAACTCAAATACCATGGGGGTGGAGCCAAGATGGTGGTGAACTTACTGGAGCTCGTCCCAATTACCTCCAATAACTGTAAAAAATGGCTCTAAATAAATTTTAGAGCTAGAGAACCCACAAAGTGACAGAGAGAAACAAATCTCCTGCTGAAGGCAGCTCAGAAAGCCAACAGGAAGGGTCTATCTCACCAGACTGGAAGCAGAGCACAGTCCTGCATGGGCCACTCCAACCCAGAATCACAGCACTGAATGACCAGAGCAGACTTCAGGAGAGTGAATTACTGGCAACTGTGGTGGTTTCCAGACTCCTGAACCCATAAACACAAAAGCAAAATTAAAAGGTCAGTGGGGGAACTCTTTTGGAACTGGGTGAGAGAAGAGTACTGTCCAGCACCAGCCCCCAGGGCGGCAGAGGCAATGGTGGCTGCCAGCCACAATGGCAGCTGCTTCCAAAGCTCTAGGCTCACAGATCACAGGGGCACCAAAAGTGGCTGACCAGAGGGCATTTGCAAGAATCTCTCTGTTGGGGCTAAGGCAGGATTCTCTTGCTTTTCCCTGCTTGGATCTGGGTCACAGTCTTAGGTGGCAGTCCTGGGGTGAAGAGGAGTGCAAATTTGGCAAAGCTTATAGAGGCTGTGGAGAGGCAGTTCTCCTCACAGTTCTGAGGCAGGAGCCTAGAAGAATCTCTAACAACAGCTGTGCAAAATAGAGAAATTTGGGATATAGCAGTCTCCACTCTGGAAGCAGAGTTCTACCATGGCAAAGAGCTCAAAAGTCAAGTAATTGACTAACAAGATGAGCAAATAGAGGAAGCAAAATCAAACTATGGAATCATTTTTGGTGACAAGCACAACCAAAACATAGAACGAGAAGAAGAAAACAAAGTCAAAACTCCTGCATCAAAAGTCTTCAAGAAAAATATGAATTGGTCACAGGCCATCGAAGAGCTTAAGAAGGATTTTGAAAATCATGTAAGAGAAGAGGAGGAATCATTGGGAAGAGAAATGAGAATGATGGAAATAATCATGAAAAGTAAGTGAACAGCCTGCTTTTAAAGGAGACTCCCCCAAAACTGAAGAAAATGACACCTTAAAAAATAAACTAACTCAAAAGGCAAAAGAGACCCAAAAAGCCAATGAGGAAAAGAATGTCTTAAAAAGCAAAACTGGCCAGATGGAAAAGGAATTTCAGAAGCTCACTGAAGAAAATAATTCCTTCAAATGGAAGCTAAGGCCTTTATGGGAAATCAAGATAACAATAAAACAGAACCAAACAAATGAAAAAATAGAAGGCATTGTGATATATCTCACTGAAAAAAACACTGCCCTGGAAAAGAGATCCAGGAGAGAGAATTTTAAAATTATTGGAGTACCTGAAAATCATGATCCAAAAAAGCATAGACATGTCTTTCAAGAAATTCTCAAGGAAAATTGCCCTGGTATTCTGCCTGTCACCTCTTGAAAAAGACACCAAAAAGAAAACACATAAGAATATTAAAGCCAAATTCCAGAATTCCCAGGTAGAGGTAAAAAAATATTTTTATACAAGCAGTCAGGAAGAAACAATTTAAGTATTGTGGAAGCACAATCATTATAACATAAGATCTAGCAGCTTCTGCATTAAGGGATCAAAGGACTTGGAATATGATATTCAGGTCAGGTCAAAGGAGCTGGGATTAAAACCAAGAATTACCTACACAGCAAAACTGAGTATTATATTTCAGGGGAAAATATGGTCATTCAATGAAATAGAGAAATTTCAAGCATACTTGATGAAGAAAAAAAACGGAGTTGAACAGAAAATATGACTTTCAAATACAAGAATCAAGAGAAGTATGAAAAGGTAAATAGGAAAGAGAAATCATGAGTAAAATATTAAATTTGAACTATTTACATTCTTATATGGAAAAATAATATTTGAGACTTTTCTCAGTATGATAATTGAAGGGAATATATATGTATATATACATATATATGTATGTATAGGTGGTTGGATGTGTATTTATATGTGTGTGTACATGTATACATAGACAGAGGGCACAGGGTGAGTTGCATATGAAGGGATGATATCTAAAAATAAAATTAAGAGTTAAGAGAGGAATATATTGGGGAAAGGAGAAAGGGAAAGATAGAATAGGGCAAATTATTTCACATAAAAGAAGCAAGAGAAAATTATTACATTGGAGGGGAAAAGCAGGGAGGTGAAAGGGAATGAGTTGACTTTATTCTCATTGGATTTGGCTTAAGGAGAGAATAACATACAAACTCAATTGGGTATCTTACCCTACAGGAAAGTAAGGGGGAAGAGGATAAGAGGGGGCAAGATGCAAGGGAGGGAAGACTGGGGGAAGGGATAATCAGAAGCAAACACTTTTGAAAAGGGACAGGGTCAACAGAGAAAATAGAATAAATGGGGTTTGGAATAGGATGGAGGGAAATATAGTTAGTCTTTCACAACATTACTACTATGGAAATATTTTGAATAATTACTCATGTATAACCTGCATTGAATTGCTCATCTTCCCAGTTGGGGTGAATGACAAAGGAAGAAGGACGAGAATTTGGAACTCAAAGTATTAAAAACAAATGTTAAAAAAAAAATTATTGTTACATGCAATTGGGAAATAAGATATACAGGCAATGGGGTATAGAAATTCATCTTGCCCTACAAGAAAGTAAGGGGTAAGGGAGTAAGGAGAAGGTTTGGGGAGAGGAGGATATATGAGAGGGAAGACTGGGGAAAGGAGTAATAAGTATGCTTGCCATTTTAAAATGGGGGGTAAGGGGAGAGATGGGAAAAACATTGGTCTTCAAAATCTCAAGGAAATAAATCTTGAAAACTAAAATAAATAAATTCTGAAAAATAAACAAAGAAAAAAAATAAAACTCAAATACCTATTTCAGCTGATTCATATTATAAATTCTGAGACAGATGCCTTCACATTTTTACTTCAAACTTTTTGGTGAATTTGTCCTTATGAAATTTCAAATAATAGCAAATAAAATAATAATGTCATTTAATATGACTAATTGTGCAACCTGAAATTTACTCCCTATACCCAAATAAATTCTTGGATTTTTCTCCAAATCTATTTTAATTTTGATGGCACTATTTTCTATGTAAATTCCTAATAAAATCTATGTGTGATATCACATACCTAATCCAGTCACCAGAATTAGTAGGTCATTTCTTAAAAGAATATTTTCATAGCTGTGTGTGTCCTCCCTGCCCCCCATTTATCTAGGCTTGCACTTAGCTTTAGTGTAGGACTAAATTTCTTTTTAAAAGAAGTGTAAATAGAAATGAGGCCATTTGGAAGAGAATACCAAGAGAAAAATAAAATTGTAAAAGAAGAGTGTGGGGGATATTCAGCAAAAGTCATGTTAGCTCATAAAAGATAAAGCTTCCATTGGATTTCCTACCAGGTTATTTACTCTGAAGTTCTGCCTTGAAAGGTCTCAGCAAATTATCTGAACCCTAATGCACAGCTTGAACCCTGAAGTAGCAGATGTTTTGAAGTATTGTAAATTTATAAGGGAAGAAAGACCTTCAAGCCTCTGATAAAGGGGGGGAAATATGAAAACATCAATCTAAGGGATTCATAATACATATGATCATGCTAAAGACATCTATTTTTTTATTCACAAATGATAGGGTCTTTCTTTTAGTATTCTGATTATTTCCATGTAATTTATTTTATTATCTATAATACAAAATTAAAAAAAAATCTTAAAAGAGAGTGGACAGGAAATTGCTTGTGAACTGGAACTAATATAACCCAAAAAAACCTGAGTCCCTTTACATGGTCCCTTCATACAACTGGTTACAGTGGATAGACCTTTGGGCCTGGAGTCATGAAAGACCTTAGTAGAAATCCAGCCTCAGACAATTACGAACTGTGTGACCATGGACAAGAAACTTAGGTTCTTTTCTTCATTCCCTTCAACTGTAAAAGGTGGCAATGGCACCTATATCCCAAGGAAGTTGTGAAAATCAAATGAGATGATATTTGTAATGCCCTTAGCACAGTATCTGGCACATAATAAGCACTTAATAGAGCTTCCTTCTTTTCTTTCTTTTTCCTTTCCAACTTTCTATAAGTTACTTGTGTAGAACCTTCTTAGAGTATTTTCTGGCACTATGATATTTTGGATATCCATCTCTAGAGAGTGGGGAAGGATTAAAAGAATAATTACTAAAATGTTTAGGGGAGTTTGAGAAGAAAAACAATCTCCTCAGATGAATATGCAGCATATACAACTTAACTGAGTGTTACATTCCAAATTCTGAGAGTAAATGGCATGACAATTGATTTATTCAACCAACAATTATTTGTTGAGCTTTGTGTTAGTTTCAGTGGGAGATACAAAACAGATATAAGGCACTGGCCTTGCCTTCATGGAACTTGCAATCTAGAAAAGGGATAAAACAAATAATTATAACACAAAATATAAGATGAATTTTATATTAAATTACATTCATTTTGGATGTCTATAGTCACTAAGATGTTGTTTTATGCTGACATTTTCATCAGAGGAATTATCTAAAGGGTCAGATTTAAAGGAATGTAATGAACAATTCATTATTGAAAGAAAGGACAGCTAGACAGATGTCAAATAATTCTTATTTTTTAAAGTAAAAAGAGTAGTCACGAAGTGGTATTCTTATAAACTCTAGATGTGTCTTTTTTTAGGGAATGGGTCAACCTTATTCTCATTGAATCTGGTGAAATACACACTAAATATGTTATCTCACCCTCCAGGAGAATAGGGGGTAAGGGGATGAGAGGGGGGATGATGGAAGGCAGGGGAGGCTGGGGGGGAGGGAAGTTGGAAGCACCCACTTTTGAAAAGGGATGGGATCAAAGTGGAGAATAGAACAAGTGGGAGGTGGGATAGGAAGGAGGGAAATATAGTCAGTCTTTTACAATATATCTACTAAGTTATTGTTTTGCATTAGCCACCCATGTACAACTTATACTGAACTGCTTATATTCCCAGTAAGGGTGGGTGACAAGGAAGGAAGGGAATGAATCTGGAATTGAAAGTTTTAAAATCAAATATTCAAATATGTATATATATATATTTGTGTGTGTGTATATATATATATATGTATATATATATGCTTTTATTCATACCATCTTACATGTAATTGGGAAATAAGATATACAGGCACTGAGGCATAGAGATCCACTGGAAAAGTCGAAAGGGGTATGGGAGAAAATATGGGAGAAAGCAGATTGGAGGAAGGGATATCCTGTGGGACTGCTATTTTGGGGCAGTGGGTAGGGGAAAAATGGGGAGAAAATGTGTAACTCAAAATCTGTGGAAATGAGTGATGTAAATCAGAAGTTAATAAAGCATTAAAAAAATAAAATAGATGTGTCTTTTAAAAATAATACTTATTGCATTATTTTGGAACATAGTTGATAGAATAGAGAAACAATACAAGAATATATTGGAAAGACATGGGTTCAACTTGTGTGACCTTGAGATCATTTTCCCTCTCTGGACCTTACTTTTCTCATCTGTAAAATGAAGGGATTAGACTACATCACTAGTACTTAACCTTTGACCCACTGGCCATCTAATCAGAATAATGTTTTAAAATGCAAAAAATAAAATGCATAATATATGAGGAAAGTTAATTATACTGAAGTACAGTTATCAATTTTTTTTATTAAACATTATAGTCTTTAGATTAATAACTCTTGGAGTAGATGATCTAGTTATTTTCAGGTTTGACTATTCTATGATGCTCTCAGACTATATTAATAGAGATCTAATGGCTTTTTGTCACTCTTTTCTGGTCAGAGCACATATTATGTTCAATTCAGGGCATCACTTTAAAAACAGATAGATAGCTAGATAGATAGCTAGATAGCTAGATAGATAATACATCTATATATAGATAAAATTTTATTGATTCCTTCTCTTATTCATCATCTACGTTTCCCAATGTATCTCTCCTTTCTCCACAACCAAGAGAATCATTATATATAACAAAAGATAAAATGGGGGGAGTAATTCAGCAAAATCAACAAAAACATCAAAAAAGCCTGCTTGTTTTGTATAGTGTTTGAAAGTCATAGTCCCCATCTTCTGCAAGGAAAACTAACTCTTATTTCTTCTTTGGGTCCAGTCTTGGTCATCATAATTTCACAATATTTAGTTTCAATTGTATTGTTATTGTTTATTTATATTGTTGCAATCATTACTATAATGCTTGGCATATATTAAGTGTCTTGTGAAAGTTTTTTTCATTTATTTTTCTCCCCTATTGGTTCTAGCACATATTTTTGTTGCTGTTGTGGTTGGGTTTTTTTGTATTTATTTAATATTATATTTTCTCCAGTTACATTAAAAAAACACAATTTTTATCATTTGTTTTTAAAACTTGAGTTATGAATTCTTTCCCCTCCACCCCTCCATTGAGAAGGCAAGTAATTTAATGTAGGTTATACATGTGTAGTCAAGAAAAACATATTCATTATAGACATGCAGATAACACATCTTAAGGAAGGTGTCAAACTGGATTTGGCCCAGAAAAAGGTAAACAGAATAGTGATGGGACTAGAAACCATGTCATACAAAGATTGTTTGAGGCAATTAGGGATGTTTTTTTGGAGAAGAGGAGACTTGTTGTAAGGAGGGGAGGCTGGGGGACAGAACGGCTGTCTTCAAATATGTGAAACCATAAAAACGTGGAATTTTAGAGTTGGGGGGTACCTCACAGACCAAATCACACTAAAAGCAAAAATGTTCTGTGGCTCCAAAAGGTAGAATGAAGGGGAACTTATAGTGAGACACATTTGGAGCTTGATTTAAGGAAGAAATTCCCAACAGATAGTGAAGCCTTCAAATTGAATGAGCTGCTTTTTGAGATAATCATTGCTTTGTCCATACAAATGTTCATGCAAATGATATTGAGGTGATTCCATCATTCAGAGGAAAGATTTCCAACTCCAAAATTATGATTGAAAAGTAATTATTTACTACTCACCATAAGCACAGATCTGACTAGGTGCTATACAGCAATGCTAATCTTAAAAAGAATAAAAAAGAAAATTATGATCTTTTGGGGGAGATAAGACCTAAACAGATAAAACAACTAGAAAATATAGCAAAGCCAATGTATAATGAATTGCTGGATTGGCTTTAATAGAATAATAAAAATGTTGCACAGACCATAGATGATCTGGTCAGAAAGAGGGAAGGATATTTTTTAATAAAATTATTAAGAAAAACTTTATGTGGGACTATTGAAGGACTTTGAAGGATTGACAAGATTTGGAGATCAGCCTGGCTGAAGCAGATGGTAATAGAATGGGAATAGTCAGAGATAAAGTTGACCAGGGTAGGGTTATGTTATGAAGTGCCTAGAAAAATTAGTTTTTATTTTTTTCTTTGCAAGATGATTCTTAGCTTTGTTAAATTTGTCTTCTTATCCCTCATTATGGCATGGAGGTGGCCTTTGATTCTGCTTTTCAAAGGCTAGGGCAGCAGAGCACAATTCCTGAACATTGTCTACCAATCTGGAAAGCCTTCAAGTATAGGCACAGGAACAGACTGTGTTGTGTGATTGTTGTCCAAAGACCACCCTAACTAAATTTGGAACAGACTCCTCACCAGAAGTTTGGCTACTAGGTGTTGAAATTTTGGTCACTGCAGTTGAAACACAGAAAGGCATTGTCTTCTTCATTTGGTGGAATGATGGCCGACATTGCTGAAATCATATTCTTTTGAAATAAGCAGAGGAAAAGGCACTGAAAATGAGTCTGGAAGACCTGAGATATAGCCCGTTTGACTATTGAAAAATTCTGTGACCTGGAGGAAAATAATCTTATCCTTAAATTGATTTTAGCTATAAAACAACTAATAGTTCCTGTACTATCTAGCAGATGGGGTTTTAGTAAATTTCAAATAATATCATGTATTTCAAGTGCTTTCTATCTCTAATATTAAAAATAATGAAATTAATAATAGTCCTAATAGTAGTAATAGTGACACTACTCCTAATGCTGCTAGTAATTAGAATAATATTACTGATTATAGTAGTGCATGGTAGTAGAAGCAAGTATATTTCTACTTAAAATTAGTGTAGTGATAATAGCTAAAGCATTGAGTGTCCATCTTTCCCAGATGACTGTCAGGGTACCATTTGGGACCAAGAACCAAAGATCTGCTTCAAGTTAAACCAAGAATTCTGAAGAGTCAACCAAGGGAAAAGATAACATCAGTAATTCTTTGAACTGTCCCTCTCCCTATTCTTTTCACTGATGTTTCTTATTGCCCATTTAAAAGAATAGTACAAAAAATGAACTTAAAAATCATAATAAAAAAAACAATATAAAACATTCACCAGATATAGTGAAATGAAGTTCCTTATTTTGCCTCTTGACTGGGCTTTCAATAGCACCAGGGCAGAATACTTCCTGCTTCCTCACTAGGCATACTGCCCCCATCCTGTACCTAACCCCACTCTCCACATAAGTACAACACATTACTATATGTTACTTGTGATTGACCTGAGGTGAGAGTGAAAAGAGAAAACTAAAAAGAACTATGAAGGGATACCCTGGACAGCAGAGGAAACAAAACTTACAAAAAGCCAAAAAATGAAGTCTCTCAAGACATAATAACATTTCACACTTGTACAACACTTTAATGTTAACAAAGTGGTTTCCTCACAATAATCCTGTGAACAAAGTTGTGCAATTATCATGGGTGCTGTCAGAAATGATTAGCTCAAGAAGTTAATTAGAGAAGTTCCAGGATCCTTCACTGGGACATTTAACCAAATACCGTTTATATATACCTAATCAATTTGACTTAATTCAGGGAAAAATAAAAATCAGGATTTCCAGAATGAAACTAATCACTTTTTAATCTGTAAGTTGCTTAAGAACTTTACATTTACACTTAAAAAAAACAAGCTGATAAATTTGTCATCCAGTAGTAGCTGCCAAGGAGACTGCTGGAATCAGACAGCAGCTGTATGTCGCTACATTGTGCAATCCCACACCATTTCAGCTCTTTAAGCCTCCATTTTCTCTGTAGTGAAGTGATGGTGAGGAAGAGGTGATCTCTCAGGTTCTTTCCAGGGCTTAATTCATTTGACTTTGTAGAATTCACTCTCAACTCTTATCATAGACTTAATATTGAAGTACTCCCAGTAACTCTCTTTATGCACTTATGCAGTATTGCATATTGGAGTTTTCTATGTAGATGACTTTTCCTAATAAAATTGTGAGCTCCTTAAGATTGTCTGTCATCTAATTTTTGTACCTTCTCTAGGATTAAGCCCATTTCTTAGCCTCAAATAGCCAGTTCATAAATATTTGACATATTGAAATAAACTATATTTTAATTGTTCTAGGTTAGTTGCATTGAATCTCTTTCTTATGGAAAATCTCCTAGGGTATCCTAGGGTTAAATACAAAATCTTTGTGAGAAATGACAACTGGAAGTCCAGAAGAATGAGTCATCATAGGGACACAAGGAGTTACTTGGAGAGTTCTAGTCTTCTTTGCCTAGGTCTTTGGTGTGTCTGAGGCAAAGTGACAACTCAGCTGGATTTTCTCTTTTCCTGAATTTTGGCTATTCATTCTATCTTAATTTGCCTAGAAAATAACTTCAGCATCATGATTGTTAAATACTCTCTCATTATTAAAATATCCCTTAGATCTAACAAATATCATTTTAAAATCTCTATATTGCAAAATTTTTTTGCTTTTTTGAAGGGGAATGTAGGACAATTGGGGTTAAGTGACTTTGTCCTAGGTCACATGGCTAGTTTCTGTGTTAACTGTCTGAGGCCAGATTTGAACTCAGGTCCCCCTGACTTCAGGGCCAGGGCTCTATTCATTGTGCCACCTAGCTACCCCTCTATATTTCAGTTTTAATCATTATGAAGCTTCCTGCTAAGTCTCCAGAAAGTTTCAATATATAGAATCTTCTTTAAAACTGGAGCTTTTTGTTCAGGGCTTCCCTTTTGTCCCTCTTCCTGTAGTGGTATCCACTCATTTAAAGTAAACATTCAGAATATTGTGAAAACTGACATGTTTTATATGGAGATAAAACTCATTATAAAAGTATAGACAGTGGCAGTTAGGCTACACAGTGAATAAAGCACTGACCCTGGAGTCGGGAGGACCTGAGTTCAAATTCTGCCTCAGACACTTAACACTTTACTTGCCGTGTGACCTTGGACAAGTCACTTAACCCCAATTGCCCTGCCTTCCCCCTCTAAAAAGCAAAAAACAAACAAACAAACAAAAACCCACAAGTATAGACATAAAATAATCGAGATTTATGGGAAAGTGATACCATTTTGCCAGGCAGTGAAGTGAGAGAGAAGGAGCAAGGGTACATGGGGGATAAATTCACCTAATTCAGGTAAGTCAGAAAGTACTGTCCATGCAAATTCTTCCATAAATGCATTAGGAATCAAAGGCTTATGTTTATATTTACATTGAAATCTCAGTGCTCTTCCCTTGTAATTCACTGTTGGCCAGAGGAAATTTTGCAAAGTTACCAGGTTTCCCCACACCCCTGATAATTCTGCCTCCACTGATCCTTCCAGCCCTTCTACTGGATGAGAAAAAAAAAATATATATATATATATATATTTATATATATGTATATGTATATAATTCACATCAGTCTCCTTGCTGATAAGGGGGCTACATTTATCTGTTTTTGAAAATGTAGGTGATAAATGAGGAAAAATAATAATCATTGACCTCCACTGACAATTTTACCCAAATAAAGTTTAAACGTTCTAGCATTTTTCGAATCCCATTTCTTCTACTCCAGATACACAAATTCAAAAAAAGGATGGGTATGTAGAACCAAGCAAAGCACTAGTTGTCCTTGATATTGGCAGACCCTTCTTACATTTCAGTAAGGAGTAAGGTAGGGAGGGAGAGAGTCAAAGACGTGACGGGGCATGAAAATTTCAGCAGTAAAGAAATGTGCATGCTTATCCACATTTATTCAGAAGTTCATCTTCTACTATACAAGAAGGAAAGTACATTATTCACTTTTCAACTAAATAAGGTTTATCTATGAAAAATATGCATTGAGAAGCAAAAAGAAAGTTGTTCATTATTATTCAAACTAAAAATAAAAGCAAAATATGGGAATAACACTGGTCTATAGAAGAATCACTATATACCAACATGAAGAAAATACATTCAGTCACAGACCACAGAATGTCAGAGCTGGAACAACATTTAGAATCATGAAGTACAGGATGTCAGAACTGGAAGGAGTTTTATAATTCTAGTGTTAAAGGCTGAGAATCCCTTGTTAAGCCCTTTAATTTTTATCATCATAGATTTAGAGTTGGAAGAGACCATAGAGCTCATCCATTTGAACCTCCTTGTTTAACAGAAGAGAAAATTGAGACCTAGAAAAATGACTATTTAAGTAATGAGTAATATGATCATTATTATGATGACAATAATGATAATAACTTCAGTCATCATAAAATTTTAATGTTTACAAAGTACTTGCTTCAAAAGGACCCTCTGAGGCACATATATGTATATTTTAGGGAAAGTATTGTATTCATTTTTTAGAAGACAACTTAGTCTAGTAGAAAGGCAACTGTATTGAGCAACTTGAATTCTAGTCTTGACAACAAATGGGCATACAAAGTCAATTGATATTCATTGAAATATATATATATATTCATTGATATATTCAATGATATATTATTCATTGCATTCCACCAATATTTATTAAGGGTTTACTATGAGTACGAGTAAGAGTAAGGCTCTGGTTAGGTTACAAGGGATAAACAGACAAAAAGCAAAGCTGCTATTTATATCACTTATTAAGAAATGTAGCACATATAAATTCTAGGTAACAAAGTAAAATTGCATGCAATCAGTCCTAAACAGAAATTCATAACAAGTGATCAAGTAGAAATAATAGTTGCTTTCAAGTTTCTCTTGTCCTTTTCTTAAAAGTATATCCTTCTGTATAAAAACAGCCATTATAAAAACATTTGAATACACACAAACAATGTGTAGCTGTTTGATTTATCTATTTATCTGTCATCTAATAGATCAATATGTAGACATACACATATCCGTTATTTCTTTTTTTTACTTGCATCTATGATTGTATTGGTGTAAGGAATCCTAGGTAATGAAACTATTTCTACCAATGAAGATCAATAACTCTTCTGTAATTTCTAGTCTTAGAGAGTTGCCTAGGGTCACTGAGAGATCAAGTCATTTGCCCAGGGTTACTCAGTCAGTAGAGGTAAGAGACTGGACTTTAACCCACTTTGCCCAGACTCTAAACTACTAATCCTACAATCTACCCTAAAATCTGTCATACATGAATGTAAGACACAGACAGACAGACAGACAAAGGATAGACACAAATATATATCTAGATATAGAGATAGATATATCTCTCAACCAGAATGATTTATCATCTTTGTAATACCTAGCATATAGAATTTAAAAGATTGGAAGGGTTTTATAGACATTGGCTTAGTTTTTTTCTCACAATAATTTTGGGAAGCACATACTATTATCCCCATTTTTCAGATGATAAAACTGAGAAAGGGCTTAAGTGTCTTTCCCAGCTATTTGAACCCATGTCTTCCTGACTCCAAGTCCAACTTTTTCCCACTGCCCCACCTATATAGCTGCCTTTTTCTCTGAGTTAGGAAAAGCTCACTTTCTAATATGAGAGACAATATTCAGATAAGTATTTGCATACAAAATGTTTACAGTATAAATGGAAGATCATCTCAGAGCAAAGGCACCAGTGAGTGATGGATTTGGATAAGCCTCCTCCAGGAAGTGGCATCTCAGCTTAGTTTTCAAAGAAGCCTGGTTCACTAGAAGTCAGAGGTCAGAAAGGAAAACTTTTTAGGGATGAGGGATAGCCAGTGAAATGCAAAAATAGGGAGATAGTTTGGGTGAGGAATAGCAGGGTCAGCATAATTTAATTGGACCATTCAGAAGAGAGAAGTCAAATATAAGAAGATCTAAAAGTTAGGAAGAGGCCAGGCTAGGAAGGACTTTAAATTTTGAATATAGGATTATATATTTTGTCCTTTAGGTATTAGAGTCAGAGGAAATCATTTAGTAGTCAGATGATAATGTCCAGACTTGCACTATAGGAAAATTACTTTAGCAAATTACTAGATGATGGAATGGAGTACGGAACAACTTGAGTCAGGGAGACCAATAATGAGGCTTATGGAAATAGTCTGGTAATAGTGGTAATGAAGATCTGTACTAAGGTGATGGTTACGTGAGTAGAGAAAAGAAGATGCAAAAGTCCAATTGACAAGTTTTGACAGCAACTTGAATGTGTGAGGTAAGCGCAGCTTAGGAGATGAAGATACACTTTGATTGTGAGCCTGAGCCTAGATGAATGGGAAGGTTATAGGAAACTTTAACTGCCTGGAAAGCTTGAGAAAAAAGGGAAAATATGGGAGAAAAGATGTGTTTTCTTTTGTATACTCAATTTGAGATGCTTCTGGGATCACCAGTTGGTAATGACTAAAAGCTAATTGGTTACATTGGGTGGGCACACCAAAGAGATACTAGGGTTGGATATAATGAGTTGGGAATCATTGGCATAGGGGTGACAGTTCAACCCATGGGATCTGATAAAGAGGGAAGAGAGAAGATGGTCTAGGATGGTGTCTTAGTTGTCACTCACAGTTAGTGAATGTTACCTAGATTAGCCTCAAGCTAATGATACTGAAAAGGAGCAGTCAGACAGGTAGGAGAACAAGTGGAGATCAATATTAAAAACAAAACAATACAGGCATGAAGATACAAGCTCAGATGATGCCTTTGATGCAAAAAATTTTATTTGCATCATTCACTAGATATTCATTGTAACTGTGTGAGGTGAATAGTGAAACTATTATTGCCCTTATTCTAGAGGAGGAAGAAGAAAAAGAAGGATAAGGAAAAGGGAGAGGAGGAGGAGAAGGAGGAGGAAGAGAAGGAGAAGGAAAAGAAGGAGGAGGAGGAGGAGGAGAAAAAGCTAAGAAACATTAAATAACTAATCAATTGTCTCAGGAGAAGAAGGAAAAGAACATTAGACTATGAGTCCAAAGATCAGGATTGGAGTCCTAACTCTCATATCTTTTGTCATATGAATTTAGACAAGTCATTAGTCTTTGCTAGACCTTGATTTCTGCATGTTAAAGCACTATATGTATTCATGTTAGTTGTTATGGTTTTGTGATTAAGTATTTTAACACCTTGTGAACTGTTTATGTGTTCCCTGAATTTAGCACAATATCATGCACATAGTAGGTGCTTCATAAACAATTATTGGATATAAAAATAATTGCAAAGTGCTGTACTAATATTATCTCTCATTATAACTGTCCTTAATTTTTCAGATGAAAAAACTGAGGCACAAGGCTACAGAGTGACTTGCTCAGGATCACATGTAATAAGTGGTTAGAGAAGCGCTCAAATCTATGTGTCTTGGCACAGGCTACAGTGTTCTCCTATTACATCACAGCTTTCTCTCAATAGTAATGATACTATTAATGAATACAACTTTATTTTTCTCTTTAAGATTTCAATGCCCTTACAAGCAGGGGTCTGCTGCTAAATGTTTAATGGCTAACTTCCCAGCATCATTAAACTTTTAAGTTTAATCTTAATTACTAACATTTTCTTCATTATTTTCTTAAATCTATATCACAAAACTATATATCAAATATAAATGTGTAGTGTTTTACAGTTTCTTAGGTGTAAATACTCAGCTGAAAAAATTAATAATTGACTCTCTCTAGTGATTATGAGCCAACTATAGCTCACCAACTCTAAGAAGAGATATATTTTGCCACATTCTTGTTGTGGACCAGGGATTAACTTGGCAACCATAAATTGACAAACATGAGGCTTGGGTGCTGAACCATTCTTCTGGCTTTGGAAGAGAATGTATGGGGATCTGCTCTTCAAGAACATGGTAGTCGATTGTATTTCAGATAGACATGGGTCTCTCTTAGAGTAATAGGGCAGGTCAGGACAGAAATCCCTTTTCAAATCTTATATGCAGGCCAGGTTTCTGCAATACTAATTAACCAGTGGATTTATTGAAAAACAAAAACAAAAAATCCAGCAAATTGATTATGTGGTTGTTAGTAGCTCAAACACAGGAGTGCAGATGCCTAGTGAGCAACAAAGTGTTAATGTTTTTTTGAGTGGATTAGACCAGGCAGTTTGGGAGTTTCATGTAAATAGATGCTGGCTAAGTCTGGCATGTCCTCACTTCATGTTTCCCATTTTATAGCAAAGTAGATTTTTTTCTTTGATAGAAAAATTATAGGAGAAAATTGCTTCCTTTTGCAGTTGAATATAGCCTAAAGTACTTGAAAAAAAAACTGTCACCTTCTGACTTAAGGATAGCACAGTATGCTTCTCTTTGGGTAGGATCTTGCTACTCTAACCTAGCTGTCTCCAACTGTTTATTCAGGATATACTTGTCCAAAACTGAACTCATTATCTCCTAGTTCCCCAAACTCTCCACTTTTCACATCACTGTCTATTGGTGGTGCCACAATCACCATCACAGTAACCCAAGCTTATAACCTTAGAATGTTGGTCCTTCACTCTTTCTTACCTTCCCTATTTAATTAATTTCCAAGTCTTGGCAGACTCACATCTACAATATCATTTGTATCTGTCAATCAATCAACAAAAGAGAAAAGAATCAGCATTTGTTAGGCACTTGTTCAATGGTAGCCACAATAATAAGAACTTTACAGATCTTATCTCCTTTATCTTCACAACAGCCTGGGAGATAAATGTTATTTTTATCCCCATATTAGAGTGGATTTAACTGAGGAAAGGTTAAGCGTCTTCCCCAGGATCACATAGCTTAGAAGTGTCTGAGAAAGGATTTGAAGTCAGACCTTCCTGACTACAGGGACAGAGCAGTGAATGAAGATCGACTGCAATACAAGCTACCTCTGTATTAAAAATATATCTGAATTAAGTACATACTCTGTGTTAGACTTTGTGCTAGGTAGTGGGCATACAAGTAAGAAGAAAGAAAGAATCCCTAATCACAATTACCTTATACATTTTAATGTGAGAGAAAGTAAGTATACATAAAAATGTCTAAAACGGATGTGTAATTAACAAAGAAAAATATCAATAAAAGAGATAAATACGAGGTAGTTTTGAAGGAAGGGCATCCATAGTTGGGGCCTCACACAGAAGATGGTACCTGAGTCACACATAAAATAAAGAAGAACACAGGTGAACTGTAATGTTAATGGGATTTGAAGATCTTCCTTGCCTTTGAATGGCAAGTAAATAGGTACTTAGCACTTAATTTTGAGTTAATTATATCAAGCCTTTCTTAAAGAAACAGAAGGCATAAACCCCTATTCCTGACAGAAGAGAAAGGAGTAGAACAGGGAAGAGCTAATACTATATGTAAGGAAGTGCACAAGCTGGACAGTCAGAACTTCTTGTGTAACTTCTTGAGGAACTTCTTGGAACAAGCCATGTGGAGGCTGGAGAAAGTGATTTTGATTTTGAGAACAAAGTTGCTACAGAGATTTTTCTTCTGGGAACTTCTGCTGAGAGCTTCTGAGAACCAGGCTGAGGAGCTACCATGAGTGAGAGGAGGATCCCTGTTGAGGGAAACTGTTCTGTTGTGAAAGCTTGTGAATGTGGGTGTTCACTGAATTTACCATATGTACCAACTTAGTGGCTACTGTAATGACTTTGACTTTCTGGTTCTGGGACTTGGTTTTCTTGTATTTGAATAGAGGCTTCGGTTCTGTCATCCATGGGAGAACCTGTTACATTTTGTGATTCACAACTATACCAGCATATTCATAACTACCGTGGGCATTGTAAATATTGTATTGTTGTTACATGGACTCTCCTCATCTCTTGTCAGAAATACATTAACCTACCAACTTGTCTCTGCACCTTGAATCTCTTTACTCCCCAAATGATACATTACATAGCCATCAAATCTTTCTTGATGCAAAGTTCTGGTTATGTTGCTTCCCTTTTCAAAAAAGCTTCTATGGCTCCTTAATACCCTTAGGATAAAATGCAAACACTCAAATTTAAAATTTTAAAACTTTCATAATCCTTTTGATTTCCCATCTATGTCCATTCCTGAAGGCTGCCCTCCATGCCTTATGTTCATGATCTTATCTCTCTGCCCGCTAAGATAATTCTTTTCCTTAAAGGTTCAGGTCCAATGCCACTTTCTCTCTGAAGTTTTCCCTGATGCCCCCTGCCCTATTTGAAAGTATCTTCTACCTCCTCAAATTTGCCAATAATATTCTGACTGGACCTCACAAAATATCCCAATTTGTATACATCATATCCTCCTTAGCAGATGGCAACTTCCATTAGGAAAATCATTCACTTCTTTATGTATACATGGCCATTTTCAAACACATTTAATAGTGTAGAAAATAGATGTTTATCATCCATTTGGTTTTTCATGTATTGATGCATATAGGTCAATCTCTTTTAAATCCTGGATTGAATTCAGGGAAATTTAAGGCAATCAGTATGGCAATTTTATGGAAACTGAAAAATCTAAAGAATTTCACAGAATTCCAGAATCTGAGACTCAAAAGGGACTTCAGTAAATCTTGAGACCAACCCATAAATGAAAAGATTGTCTATAACATAAGGCCAAATGACTTGGATTCATCAAATAAAAGTGGCCATTCTATTATTATTTTAATAGTTATCCTTTTTTTTTAGTTTTTAAATTTTATTTTTTATATTTTAATGTTATTTTACTTTTTTAATTAATTATTTTTTTTACTTTTCTCGAATGTTTTTAACTTTTTAAATTGAATTTTATGTTTATTTTTAATTTACAACATTCATTTCCACAAGATTTTGAGTTACAAATTTTCTGCCATCTTTCCCCTAAACACCACCCAAAAATAGCAATTCCACAGTATACTCCCTCCCCTGATCTGCTCTCTCCTATATCCTCCCCCATCTCCCCACTGACTTTCCAGTAGGGCAACATTGATCTCCATACTCCAGTGCTTGTAAATCTTATTTCCCAGTTGCATGTAAATAATAATAATTTTAAAAATTTGATTTTTTAAACTTTGAATTCAAAATTCTTTCCCTTCCTCCCTTGTCACCCACCATTCCTGGGAAGATAAGTAACTCAATATAGGTTATACATGAGTAGCTATGCAAAAACATTTCCATAGTGGATGTATTGTAAAGGACTGACTATATTTCCCTTCATCCTATCCCTCCCCCCACTTGTTCTATTCTCTACTTTGACCATGTCCCTTTTCAAAAGTATGTGCTTCTAACTAGCCTCCCCCTCAACCTGCCTTCCCCTCCATTATCCCCCCTCTGATCCCATTCCCCCCTACTCTCCTGTAGGGATGATACCCAATTGAGTGTGTATGTCATTCCCTCTCTAAGCCAAATTCAATAAGAGCAAGGTTGACCCATTCCCTTTTGCCTTCCTGTTCTTCCCCTCCATTGTAACAGTTTTCCCTTGACTCTTCTATATGAGATAATTTACCCCATTCTATCTCTTCCCATCTCCTCTCATTATGTTCCTCTCTCACTTCTCAATTTCACCTTTTAAATATCAACCCTTCCTATTGTATTGGAAAACTGAGAAAAGATTCCTAACTTACAATTATCATTTTTCCATGTAGGCATGTAAATAGTTCAACTTTGATAAATTCCTTATGATTTCTTTTCCCTGTTTACCTTCTCATGCTTCTCTAGCTTCTAGTATTTGAATGTAAACTTTTCTATTCAACTCTGTATTGTTTTCATCAAGAATGCTTGAAAGTTCTCTGTTTCATTGAATGACCATATTTTCCCCTGAAACATTATACTCAGTTTTTCTGGGTAGATGATTCTTGGTTTTAAACCTAGCTCCTCTGACCTCCGGAATATCATATTCCAAGCCCTGCAATCCCTTAATGTAGCAGCTGTTAGATCTTGTGTTATCCTCATTGTGTTTCCACAGTACTAAAATTGTTTCTTCCTATCTGCTTGCAGTATTTTCTCCTTGACCTGGGATCTCTGGAATTTGGCTATAATATTCCTAGATGTTTTCTTTTTGGTATCTTTTTCAAGAGGTGATGGTGAATTCTTTCGATTTCTATTTTGCCCTCTAGTTATAGAATATCAGGGCAATTTTGCTTGATAATTTCTTGAAAGATGGTTTCTAGGCTTTTTGTTTTGTGATAATGGCTTTCAGGTAGTCCAATAATTTTTAAATTATCTCCCCTGCATCTATTTTCCAGGTCAGTGGCTTTTCCAATGGTATATTTCACATTGACTTTTTAAAATTTGTTTGGATTTGATTTATAGTATCTTTATTTCTCATAAAGTTATTAGCTTCCAATTGCTCCAACCTAATTTGGATGGAGTTATTCTCTTCAGTGACTTTTTGAATTCTTTTTCCATCTGGCAAATTTGTCTTTTTAAGGCATTCTTCTTCTTCTTCTGGCATGTTGGGCCTCTTTTGCCATTTGAGTTACTCTATTTTTTAAGGTGTTATTTTCTTCAGTGTATTTTTGGGTTTCCTTTAACAGGCTGTTGTCTCTCTTTTCATGATTTTCTTGTATCATTTTAATTTTCTTCCAAATTTTTCCTCCACTTCTCTTACATGCTTTTCAAAATCCTTTTTGAACTCTTCCATGGCCTGTCACCATTTCATATTTTTCTTGGAGGTTTTTGATGCAGGAATTTTGACTTTGTCTTCTTCCTGCTCCAAAAAAGGATTCTATGGTCTGTTTTTCCTTTCTCTGCTTGCTCATATTGCCAGACAATTACTTGACTTTTGAGCTCTTCACCACAGCAGAACTCTGCTTCCAGAATGGAGAGAGCTTTGTCCCAAATTGCTGTGGTTTTTGCAACTACCATAGCTATTAGGAGGGTGCCCTCTCTACAGCCCCACAAGCTGTGGCTCATTGGCCACACATCCCAGGACTTCCACCCAAGACAATGATCCAGATCCAAGCAGTTTAAAGTAAGAGCAATTAACCTCTGAATGGTCACTCAATCCCCCTACCATCTGCAGGCCAGGAGTTCCTGAGGCAGCCACTTGGCAGCTGTGCAGCCACTGCACCTCTGGCCTCTTCACACCCACAGTGGCAGGAGCTGGACAATGCTCTTCCATCCTTCCATTTTCCAACAGAGTTATACATTGAATTTTCACTTTGTCTTTGCCATTTATGAGTTGAGACATCTGGAAACTGCCACAGCTGCTGGTGATTCACTCTCCTGAATTCTGCTCTGGTCAGTCTGGGTCACCCAGGAGTCAGAACCATGGCTAATACGGGACTGTGCTCCATTCCCACCCCCATGCGATAGACCCCTTCTGTCAGCCTGTCAGGTTGCCTTCAGCAGATTTGTTTCTCTCTGTCTCTTTGTGGATTCTGTAGCTCTAATGTTTCTTTAGAGTCATTTTTACAGATATTGCTAGTGGTTGGATTTGGAGCCCACACCAAGTTTGTGCTTCTACTCTGCCATCTTGGCTCCACCACATATTGTCTCATTATTTTAGTTCTCTTGAAAGAAGTTACTGACTGTTTCTATAATAATATAATATATAATATAATAATAATATAATTTTTAGGATTAAATTATTTAGTTTCCAATTAGTTTTTAGTCTATCTTTCCATTGCCCTTTATTGCATCCTGATCTGAGAAGGATGCAGTTAATATTTCTGCCTTTCTGCACTGAATTGTGAGGTTTTTTTGCCATAGTACATGGTCAAATTTTGTGTATGTGCCATGTACCACTGAGAAGAAGGTATATTCCTTGTTATCTCCATTCAGTTTTCTCCAGAGATCTATCATATCTAACCTCTCTAAAATTCCATTTATCTCCTCAACTTCTTTGTTGCTTATTTTGAGGTTAGATTTGTCAAGTTTAAAAGGGGGAGATTGAGGTCCCCAACTAGTATACATTTGCTATCTAATTCTTCCTCTAATTCTCTTAACTTCTCCTCTAGGAATTTGGATGCTGTACCACTTGGTGCATATATGTTAAGTAATGATATTGCTTCATTCTTGATGGTGACTTTTAGCAAGATATAGTTTCCTTCCTTATCTCTTTTAATTAGGTCTATTTTTGCTTTATCTGAGATAAGGATTGCTGCCCCTGCTTTTTTTTTTTACTTTAGCTGAAGCATAATATATTCTACTCCAGCCTTTTACCTTTACCCTGTGTGCATCTCCTTTTAAAAATGTTTTTCTTGTAGACAGCATATTTTAGGATTTTGTTTTTTAAACCATTCTGCTAACCACCTCTGTTTTGTGGGAGAGTTCATCCGATTTACATTCATAGCTATGATTACTATCAGTGTCTTTCTCTCCATCCCGTACCCTCCCCTGTTAATGTTTTTATTTCTTCTGTCTCCCTTCCCTTCCTTAAGAGTTTTCCTTTTGAACACCACCTCCATCAGTATTCCCTCCCTGTGACCCCTCTGTCTTTACCTACCCTTTCCCTTTACTACTATTTCCCTCCCATCTATCCGTTCCCCCTTTTCCCACTTACCCCTCCTACTGCCTATAGGACACAATAGATTTATTTACTTAACAGACTATGTTATTTTCTCCTCGAACACAAACCAATGACAGTGAATTTCATAAATTGCTCCTCTCCCTCCCTCCTTTCCCTCTATTATAATTATTTTTGTGTCTTTTCCCATTAGAATGCTAAACTTAACTGATCATGTTGATCCCTCCTCAAATCAGAACGAATGAGAATAAGGTTCATATGATGTTCATCTCCCTCCCTTCTTTCCCTCTACTATAGTATGATTTTATGCCTCTTCATGCAGCATAATTTACCATTTCCTGCCTCATCCTTTCCTTTTCTATGATTACAGTCCCTTTGTACCTCTTAGTAAGGTTTTTTTTTTATCAGATTAGTCCATTCATGCCCACACCCTCTACCTAAGTATATCCCTTTTAAATTTTGCAAAAATTATATAAATTTTACTATTGACAGGTATGAGCTTCTTATATCAGGATATAAACAGTTTGCTCTTATTTAATCACAAGTTGAATGCATGTTTGTGTGTGTATATTTGTGTGTGAGTGTGTGTGTTTTCTTTGTTTAACTTTTTATGTCTCTCTTAAGTCTTGTGTTTGTAAATCAAATTTTCCATTGAGCTCTGGCTTTTTCATCAGGAAAGTGTGGGAGTCCCTTATTTCATTAAATGAACATTTCCTTGTCTGAAAGATTTTATTCAGTTTTGCTGGGTATTTGATCCTTGGTTGCAGTCCAAGCTCTTTTGCCTTACAAAATATAAAATTCCAATCCCTCTGGTCTTTTAATGTAGAAGCTCCTAGGTCCTGTGTAATCCCGACTGTTGTTCCACAATATTTAAATTGTTACTTTTTGGCTACTTGAAGTATTTTCTCCTTGACCATGTAATTCTGGAATTTGGCTACTGTATTTCTTGGAGTTTTCAATTTGGTATCTCTTTTAGGAGGAATCTGGTGAATTCTTTCTATCACTATTTTACCCTCTGATTCTAGGACTTCAGGACAGTTCTCTTTTTGACAATCTCTTGGAGGATGCTGTCCAGGCTGCTTTTTTTTCCATCATGGCTATCTGGTAGACCAATAATTCTTAGGTTATCTCTCTTGACTCTGTTCTCCAGGTCAGTTTTTTTTCCCCCTGTGATATATTTTACACTTTCTTCTAGTTTTTCAATCTTTATGTTTTGTCTGATTGAATCTTGATGGATCATGGAATCCTTAGCCTCAATGTAACTGATTCTAATTTTTAATGATTTATTTTTCTTGGTTAGTTTTTGAAGGTCTTTTTTAGGTAGATGTTTTCTCTAGTTAGATTTTGAAACTTCTATCCCAGTTCACAAATTTTACTTTTTAAGTGAGATTTTTTTTTTCCAATTTGGTCAATGTAGATTTTGATTTGTCTTCTAACTCTCTAATTTGGCTTTTAAATCTTTCTTGAGCTCCTCCAAGAATGCTTTTTGGGCATGAGACCAGTTCATATTTTCTTCTGTTGTCTCAGATATGAGCATAGAGTCCATGTTGTCCTCTGAATTTGGTTGTTCTTGTTTTCTATAATGGGATTTCCTCATTCTTGATTTCTCTGCTTCTGGGGTACAGAAGGCTTTGACCCACACTTTTCAGGCAGGGGGCTAGGGGCTTGGTTGTTCACTTTGTGTGCTATAGCCTCTGGGTGTCTAGCCTGAGGCCAAGGCCAGGACTCTTAGTTGTTTCTCCTGGGTTACCATGAAGCTCACAGAGTAACATGTGGGGGAAGGGTGGTCTGGCCACTTCAGGTTTCCACCTCTGTGCTCCTGCGCTACAGCTCAGGCAGGTTTAGAAGTTGGGGGCCAGCAGCTCTGGTGTCTGCAGATTCCTCTGGTTGTGCTAAGGCATACCTGGGCTTCGGGTGTTGGCACTTGCTGGCTCAACCCCCGGGCTTCAGGATCTCCTGAAGCTCGTCAGCTGAGGTGGATCATGTTGGGACACCTCCCACCCTTCACTTCAGGCTTGGCACAGCTTCAGTCACAGCCTTCCTATAGACTCCCAAGCTTGAGAGGATTTTACACTGTTTCAGGATTTTACACTGGGTGGCCCATTAATCTCTGGGTTTTCAAAGGCAGGGAGGGGGATTAGAGCAGCTAAAGTTTACTCTGCCATCTTGGCTCCTGGAAGTTCAGGTAGGTGATTTTTAGACATCCAGGCTGAGGACTGATAGCCCCAGGAGAAGCGGCTGCCATGAGTCCTGCTCTTTCTCTTACCCAGTGACAGATCCTCTGTCCAAATCACTCTTGGTTGGATGGATCCACTGGCTAGGGCATCATTCTCACTCTGCTGTGTTCTGTTCTCAGGTCTGCACTGGTGCAGCCCCCATGTGCTCCACACTCCCCTTGCCCAGACCTACCTGGGCACTTTCCTGGGTTGGGAATCAGCCATGCTCCATCTGGCAATGGATTCTATCACTCTAAAATCCATTCATATCCACTTTTTAGAAGTTAGTGACAGAATTCATGGAGGAGCTCAGAAAAGTTCCTGCTTCTGTTCTGCCATCTTAGCTCTGCCTCATGCTCACTTCCAAAGCATATTTTTAAAAATTTCTTTTATTTTTCTTGTTTTTCATTCCTTTGTTTTGATCTGTGTTCTTTTTTGGAAAATGGAAAATTTGGAAATATATTTTGGAGAACTACACATATAGAATCTATTTCAAAGCACTTCTTTTCTCAAGGAGGGGTGAGAGAAGGGAAGGAATTTCAAAATCAAAATTATTTTTTAAAAATGTTTTACATGTAATGGAGAAAATAAAATACTTTAGAGAAGATTCATTTCAATTAAAGCTCCTCCCCCCACAACGAGGATTTGTTTCTCATTTCCCTTTTCCTTATTACAGCTACTAACACCTTCCCTTCCATGGCTTCTTTGCACTTAATGTGAAAAATCTTGTACATACCAATTTATATACATGTTATCTCCATGTTGGACTTATGAGCTGAATTCTTATTATCCACAGTACTTAGCACTCTGACTTGCTTATAGAAGCCCTTTAAAAATTCTTTGGAATGATTTATTGAAAAATGATTATAATATGCATTACTACAAAGAATCTAATGCTGTATAGCCAATAGTAGTCCTCTCCTTCACAAAACACACACTAAATCATTAAATATCAGATTTGTGCTTACAAAAATTGTACTATTCTTAAATAGCAAAAGGTCATGTACATATTTGGTGAACATATTCAGTTTTTAAATCTGACAATATCCTCTTCTAATCATGGCCTGAAGATAACCCTAGGTTGTGCAAAGCTGAACCTAGTAAAGGAGTCTTATAAATACCATCTACTTATTTGGGGTAATGTTCATCACTAGCCATAAGCTGATTCTTTTCTCAGGCATAGAAATTTATTAAGATGAATAACTAAAATGTGGGACAGGTTACATTCCTTCCTACTGGAAGAAGTGTCTTCAAAACCACAAATCTTTGATGTATTCAAGTTATTAATTCACTCACTTATTCATTCATTCCAGAAATATCTATTATACTCAGGATCCTGTAATTGGCAGTGGAGAGTAAAAGAAAATAAAGTATGTTTGTTGTTCTCAAGAAGATTGAAATTTAGCAATGTGTATTTGGGGAGAGGGAATAAGTGAATGGTGAGTGATGATATATGTACAGACATATGTATAATGCAAATTTGGGTACTATCAGTATAAAGAAATGCCCAGTAACATGCTATGGGATATTCCAGAAGATATTTATCATTTCTAGCTGATGATGTTAAGGAAGCCTTCCTGGAGGAGGTAAAAATTGGAGGAAGGGCAAGATTTTCAACAGATGATGGAGAAATCAGTTGAAAAATTTATGTGTAAGCAATTTGGTAGCTTAATTGGATTAGTGCACTTAATTCATTAACCTTGTGCCTCAAGAACTAATAAGGTTGACCCCAGACTCACTAATCACTGAAGTAGCCAAGGTCAATTAGGAGAAATTTGGAACTATGCCCATAGGTGTATTAAACTGTCCATACCCTTTGATCCAGCAATATCACTACTAGATCTGTATCCTAAAGATGACATTAAAAAATGGGAAAGGACCCACATGTAGAAAAATATTGATAGTAGCTCTATTTGTGGTGGTCAAGAATTGGAAATTGAGGGGATGCCCATTAATTGGGTAATGGCTGAACTAGTTGTTGTATAAGAATGTAATAAAATACTTTATGATGGGCAGGTGGGTTTCAGAAAAACCTGGAAAGGCTTCCATGAACTGATGGTGAGTGAAGTGAGCAGGACCAGGGAACATTGTACATAATAACAGCAACATTGTGTAATGACCAACTTTTCTAGGGAGAAAAATTTGGAACTGAAAATTTTACAGAAATCATGTTGAAAACTATCTTTACATATAATGTGAAAAAATACTATTAACTATATTTTTAAAAAGCTGGTCACTTCATCCTCTGAGTTTCTTCATCAAAATATACAAGAGCTAAGTCTACTACTCTATAAATACATTTATGTAATACTATGTATATAGTTGCTGATCTTTGTGTCCTATCCCCCTACCTGTTGGGCTAAAATCTCCTTAGAAGCAGAGATGTTTTATTCCCTAAACTATTATCATGACTCACCACACCAATCATTGTGTTTTATATACAGATAACCTTTTCTCAGTCCTTGTGCTACTTGACTTTTCTACTGTATTTATGGCTGCTGGCCAGCATCTAATCCTGGAAGTTTTTTTCCAATATTAATTTCTATGATATTGATCTTTTCTGATTCTCCTTTCACCTCTCACACTTTCTCAATTGCCTTCACTGGTTCATTGTCTACTTCTTATCTAGCATGTATAATTAAAAATGATAATATAATAACCATTGCTTGGTTATATTGCCCTTCAATTTTTTGGGGGGGGATAGTTATCATACATTCCCAGATTTTATCCTCACTAAAACCCTATGAAATTGATATACTATTCAGTTTTTGTTGACAAGAAAAATGGAATTTGGCAAGATTATGAAATTTGTCCTTGGTAAACAAAGTTAGCAAGTGACAGAGCTGTAATTAAAGTCTCTCTTGATTCTTTCCATTGTACTATAGTGCCTCTCTAACTGGTTCTCTTTTTCTTTTCCTTCATGCTTTTCTAAATGAGTAATCTTATCTTCACTCATAGTTTATTTTCACCTCTATGAAGATAATTTTTAAGTGTATACATTCAACCATAATATTTCCCTTGAGCTCCAGTCCATATTTTCACTTGGCTACTCAATATCTGCACTTAGATATCCTAAATGCATTTCAAATGTAATGTGTCAAAAACTGAATTCATTATCTGATTCTATGTTTCTCCACACACCAGAAACTTAGCTCTATTCCAATATTTCATGTTTCTTTTGGTAGAGCCATCCTTCCTATTCATCCAAGTTTGAAGCCTCAAAGTCAGTTCTTCACATTCTCAGTCCCCTTGCACAAATCAAGAATTTCTAAGTCCTGTAAATTCAAGTGCTACAGGATTACTTACATCTTCCCTCTTATGTACTCACAATGCCATTGCACTAATTCTGGTCTTCATCATGCCTACTCTGCTGTAATAGCTGCCTTGCTTAAGTGTTTTTTCTTCCTCCATTCTCTCCCCATTCTTTACACAGCAACAAAAATCTTCCAAATATACTGATAGGCCTATATTAGTTTTCTACTCAAATAATTCATTGGTTCCTTATTCCCTGGAAAGTAAAATGCAAACTCCTTGGCCTTGTGTGTGGAGAAGGTGATGGCATAGTTACTGTGGGTAGATTTTAAATTAATTTATTGCCCACATCTTAAAAGTTATTAAAGGAATGATGCCAGCTCTAAGGGTAGATTCTAAGAGTACCCTAGGAATCTGGTTTTGGCCTTCTGTTTATTAATATTTTTTTCATCATTGACTTGGATGAAGATATAGTTGGCATGATTATCCAATTGGCAAATGACATAAAGCTTGAAGGGATCATTAATATCCTAGATGGCATTCAAGATCCAAAAAGAATTCTTAGGATTTTGAGCTAGGAAGAACTTTAATGATCATCTAGTCTAACTGCCTTATTTTCTAAATGAAGGTAAGAAGTCTAAATGAAGGTAACAAGAAAGGTGACACTGCTTACTAAATTTTTCACATGGGCGATCACTCTCAGAACCAAGATTTAAAGCAAGGTATTTTAATTCTAAATACTGTGCCCTTTCCATTACCCCATGCTGCCTCTATTTGGACAGGTTATAATGTCATAAATCTAAGAACAGGGAATATATCTGGATATATGGTACTTTTTAAACTTGAATTTAAAATTTGAAATACATATAATCTGAGTAAATATGTAAATTTACATATATATGTACATATTATATGATATATATTATTTTCTAATTGTTTGACAAAATTCACTTGATGTAAAATTGGGTATGATATTTTCTTATAATTTCTTTTATTCCCTTTTTACCTGTTTTTTATTTCCATATATCATTTATTAGTTTGGCAAATTTTTTTTGTTTTTCTCCACCTCTTTCTGTTTTTCTCTCTTTCCCTTGCAAAATTAGCTGTTACTTTTCTAATGCATTAGTCTTTTTTTAACAAAATCTTTTAGTTTTAAGTACCCCTTCTTTATGATTTAGTATAAATTCAGTAAGCAATTTTTGAGTCATAGGACCTGTGTTCAAATCCCACTTCTTATGCTTTCTCTGAGACCTTAGTCAAATCCTTTAACCTATCTAGGTCTTAGTTTTCTTTTAATTAAAATGGCACGATTGGCCTAGATGGACTCTGAGCTCCGTTCCAGATATGTCTATAATACTATTTTAAGTATGAGGGTTTCCTCCCCACTTTAATTAATATTAAGCACAGAAGACTTAGATTTTTCATTTGATTTGATAATTTGTTCAAAAGTGGAAACTAGATGTGAACAATTCCTTAAACAAGTTGAAAGAGAAAAATGATTTGATAATTGAATGAAGCCAGATGAATCCACCTGGGGAGTATTTTGTAACTGACTGAAATTATCAAACACACCTCCTATGTATAATACAGCAAACTGAGTTCAGAATTAAGCATAAGAATAGCAGGTCATGTTAGTGTTACAGTTAACTCAGCCAAACCCCTGAGAGGTAATCTCTGGTAGACATTAGAGAATGTTTCCTCCCTCCTCCCCAAGCAACTTGGTGAATGCAAGAGATATATTAGACCCTTCAGAAACCTCATCACTGATGGGAGACAGTAGCAGTGGTCACTGGAGCAGCAGTATCCAATCACAGAGAAAAGGCCAGCAAAAATAAATATGGAGAGAGAGTGACATGAGGACATTAGTATTTCCAAGATTCTGGAGTTCTCTTGCTGGAGAGAAGTGACTGCTATTGAATCTACAAAGACACTCATTCTCAGAACCTAGCAGAGATCTACACCTAAGAAGAAAGTCAAGAGTAGTACACAAAAAGAGAAAAGAATTCAAGTAACCAGGAGTTATGGGGGACCTCCTTTGACATAGACTATTTCTGACAATTACCCTTTACATCTGTCCTTTAAGTTTGAGTCCTATCTCCCCAGGGAAATTGTGTATGAAAGGGAAGGTTATGCCCCACATTTTAGTGGGGGAATTGTAGTACCCACTATTCTTGATATAACTGCTTTATAAATGCTCTTTTTAAAAAAGGTAATTCAGGCTACTGACAGATAATATTTGGGAAGTACACCATTCAGGACTCCTGAGCAACAAAACTGAGATTTCTAACCCTTCCAAATTACCTCTCCATCCTAAAGTAGTAATTGAACTTAGTCCCTCAATATGATTAGAAATAGGAAGTAATTCTAGAGGAAATGCTATAATATATTCAATCTTTTTTATGCTTGTTTTCAAATGTGTTTATTGCTTCTTTGGTTTTCAGAATTACTATTTTTATTCATAATTGGGGTGTATATTTTGTATGTTTTCTAGATTTGTTTAAGTTACATGCTCAGTTTAAGAGGTCAATTAATCTTTTCTCTCTCTCTTATTTTGATAACATAAAATTCGATTAATCAATCAAGAAGCATTTTAGAAGTGCCTAAAATGTGCCAGGAAATTTGCAAGGTAAATGGATTCAAAGAATGAAAAATGAATCTCTACTCAACTCACATGTAAGTATTTACAGAATAAATATCAAGAGAATAAATACAAGGCGGTTAAATTCAAGACAATTAGAAAAGAAGGCCACTAGCAGTTAGGGGGATAAGGAAAGGTTTCATACAGAAGGCAAAATATGAGTTGGGTCATGAAAGAAGCCAGGAAAACTGAAGCAATGGCAGCTAGATGGCATAGTGGATAGTGTTGGGCCTAGTGTCAAAAAGACTCATCTTTGTGGGTTCAAATTTGACTCAGACACTATCTAGCTGTCTGGCTCTGGAGAAGTCACTTAACCTTTTTTGTATCAATTTCCTCATCCATAAACTGAGCTGAAAAAAGAAATGGCAAATCACTATAGTATTTTTCTCAAGAAAATCCAAAATGAGGTCACAAAGAGTTGGATGTGACTGGAACAACTCAACAATAAGGAAAATTGAAAGGCAGAATTAAGGATCAGGTGTATTCCAGGAATGTGGGATGGACAGTGCAAAAGGTACAGTGATAGAAGATGAAGTACCATGTATAAGGAACAAAGAGAAATGAGGGTTGGATCACAAAATGTAACAATGGGGAGTAAAGGCTAATGAGATTAGAAAAATAGGCTGTAAAGACTTTTAAAAGCCAAACAAATGAGATTTATATTTTATCCTAGAGCAATAGGAAGTCACTGGAGTTGATTGAATAGGAGAGTGATGTGGTCAGATCTTTAAGTAAGGAAAATTTTTGGCACTTATTTGGAGGAATGTTTGCAGTGAGGAGAGACTTGAGGGAGACCATTTAGGAAAACATTGTAATATCTAGTTGAGAGCCAACAAAATGTCTTAACTCAGGTGGTAGCCTTATGAAGGAAGATGTGAGCAATTTTGTGGAGGTAGGAATGGCAAAATTTGACCACTAATTGTAAATACAGGGTGAAGGAGGTCAAAGAGTCAAGGATAAAGTTTGCTACAAACCTGAGAAACTAGAGACTGGATCCTTTTAAAAAAAAAAAAAGGACATTTTGAAGAGAGAGAAAATGTAAGAGATTTTCCTTTTTAGACAAGTTGAACTTGAGATGTCTTTGGAACATCCAGTTAGAAATATCCAATAGATGGTAATATAGGACTGAGACTCAGAAAGTGACTAGAAGTGGCATATAAATCTGCCAATCATCTACATAGAGATAAGAGCTAATGAAACTATCAAAAGAAGGTAGAAAGAGAGGGAGCAGAGAAGGGGTCCAGAATAGATATTTAGGAAACTTTCATAATTAAGGGGGTATGATGTGAATGATGAGTCAGAGATGCAAACAAGTAGAAGAATAAAGTGAATAATGCCATGAAAACCTGAAGAGTATCCAGAAAAAGGGAGTGGCCATTGGTGTAAAATGTGGAAGAGAGATCCAGAAAGGTGGGGACTGAAAAAAAATACTATTTGCTATGACAATTCAGAAATATTTGTTTACTTTGGAAATAACATTTCAATTGAATGATAAGGTCACAAGTCTGCCTGCAAAGAGTTGAGGAGTAAGAGGAAGAAAAAGGGTGCAATGAGCACAGACAGCTTTCTCAACAAGTTTGGGTCAGATGGAAAGGAAATATAGAGGAGATTGAAGTTATATGGGGAGATGGTAGGATCTAGCTGAGATTTTTACAGGGTTTTGGGAACCCACACAATAACTAAAGAAAACTGTGAAGCAATTAATAAATAGGGAGAGGGCAAAGGTTAGAGAATTTGGATAGTTGAGAAGACAATATGCTAGAGAAAGCAAGAGGGAATGGGATCATGGTTATGCATAGAGGTATTGGACTTGACAAGGAGAAATGGCACCCAATTGGTCTTGAGATTGTAGTAATGGAAGGAGAGAAAGGGGTATTATGTTTAGTGGTTTTGAGACAAAAAGAATAAAAAGGCCATGATGAAGGTCCTTAATTTAACCAGTAAAGTAAAGGGCAAAGTCCAAAGCTGAGAAATTGAGGGAGAGTGATGTACAAGAGGTTTCAAGAGAGAGGAAGCTGGGAATAGCTTCTATGGGTAGTAAAATAGGGAATCAATATGGAAGGAATGAAGAGATCTGTCTTGTAACACTGAGGATTTACTTTAAGTTAGATAATATTAAATGTTAATATATCCAAGTCAGTATAGTTATATGAATTCCTCTAGCTCCATTTAGCAGAGGAAGATGGTAGGAATAATCCAAGGCTAGGGTTTGGCAAGAAAGGAGTATTCAAGGCAATATACATTTACTAAGTGCCTACTGTACCAGGCAACAGTCTAAGTGCTAGAGAAATAAAGAAATGAACGGAAAAGAAAAGAAAAATGAAAAGAAATTTAAAGGGGTGGCTAGGTGGCTCAGTGAGTAAAGCGCTGGCCCTGGAGTCGGGAGGACCCAAGTTCGGTTCTGGCCTGAGACACTTAACACCCACACAAAAACAACTAGCCGTGTAACCTTGGGCAAGTTACTTAACCCCAATTGCCCTAAAAAAGGCAAAAAAAAAAAAAAAAGAAATTTAAAGAGAAAAACGTCCTTGTTTTCAAAGAACTTATAGTTTAGTGGGGGCAGACAATATGCTAGCACAATAATTTTTTTGAATAAATTGTATAAATGAAAAGCACAAGAACTGAGGGAAATCAGTAGAGTGGCTTCTTAAATGGAGAAGGTTAGATTTTTGTTGACACTTGAACAAAATCAGAGAAACCAAGAGATAAAGATGAGGAGGGAAAGAATTTCAGGCATAAGAGACAGTCAATGAAAAGGTATGAGTGGGAATATGACAAGTCATGGGATGTAAGAGTTAGTGATGTGTGGAATTGAATCCATTCACAATGAAGTCAGGATTGGTAAGTGAAAAAGTGATGTCAGAACAAGTGTAAACATCTGAGAAATTATTGAAAGATAAAAGGATTAAAGGTCACGATTGGGATAAAGAATACATTTAGGCAGGATAAAGCATAGGCAGAAGTGGAGTGATAGAAGGTTATGGTCAAGTAGATGAATGACAGAGTTTTTGAACACTAGTAGGTAATTATGAGATCTGAGTTATGACCAGACCTGTATGTGGCAAAGGTGGATTAAAGCAGAAGATCATGGGACTGAAGGACAATGAGGAATTGAGAAGCGTGGAGTTAAAAAGAGCATGACTATGAATGCTGAAGTCCCCTATTATAAAAGGACTTGGGGAGGAAAGACAGTAAGACAGGTATTACATTCCTTGAAAAAGGAAAGAAAATGCTTTGGGGGAAAGTACAAGATATTTTCAATGATTATGAATAAGTAGAAAAAAATTAACCAAGTTAACTTCAGAGGAGAGATTGTTGAGTGAGGACAGCAAAGGCAGGTGGGGATAGAAGAGGCCTTAGGGAAATAGGGACTCTCCAACTCTGCCTTCAACATCACTGGGCTGGAGTGAAGGTTCAGCTGTTTCTGGAGAGGTAAGTAAGGGAAGCAGTGTTGTCTGGGGAAAGTTAACATTTAGTGAAAGCAAATAAATGGAAGGGATAAAAGAAGAAAATGTCCACATATATGTAATTATAAAAGTGTCTGTGTGTGTTTGTGTGTGTGTGTGCATTTTTCCCCCTTAAGACTACTTTGTCAGAATCCGAAAAGTTTTAGTATGTTTTCTCATTGATATTATTTTGGGGAGAGAGTTGTTGATTTCTTTGATGTGTTTTTTTTAATGCACTCAGCCTTTGGGATTATATTTATTTCCATTTGTCTTAATGCTTTCTTCAAGTTTACCTAGTTTATTACAATTTTTATTTAAGTGTGACCCTCAAAGGTATTATTTAATTTTCTGAATTTATTTTTCTGAATTTTTTTTATTTTTTGTCTTTTTTGGAGGGGTGAAGGCAGGGCAATGGGGGTTAAGTGACTTGCCCAAGGTCACACAGCTAGACAATGTCAAGTGTCTGAGACTGGATTTGAAGTCAGGTCCTCCTGACTCTGGGGCTGGTGCTCTATTCACTGCACCGCCTAGCCACTGCTCTGAATTCATTTATAAATTTTTTGTAAATTACCTCATGGTCATGATCATATCTGTCATGTAAAGTCAACAAATGTCTATTTCTTAAGAGTCACATTCCATAATTCATAGGAGTCTATCATATCTTTTTTTAATTTTACTTTAAAAAAATATTTTACTTTTGTTTATTTTCCTGTTGGATTTGTCTAGCTCTTAAAGGGAAACATGGAAGTCTCTAACAATAATTACTTTACTATGTTCTTCTATAGTTTGGTCATTTTTCCCTCTAAATATCTAAACATTATACTATTTAATTTTGATTTAATATTGATAACATTTCACTATTTATGGAGTGTTAAAGTATAATACATTTTTCCCTTGCTGATCTCTTTTAACTATGCCAACTTTTAGTTTTGACCTCTTAGATCATAATTATCACCCCAGATTTTCTGAATCCGATTGAGGCATAATATATTCTACACTAATAGTTCATTTTAACTCTGTTTATCTTATGTTTTACACACACACAAATACATACACATATGCATCTGCCCTAATATAACATTTTTATATCACTTTAATTCTTGACGATGATGGTATTATGAAAGACCAATAATGTGTCTACCCTTCTTAGTATATAACCATTTGATTGTCATTTATCCTTTTCAAATTGTTCAAACTTGCTTGCCTTGCTAGGTTTCTTTTTTCTGTCGTGTTTATTTTTCTCATATTCTAGCTAGCTCTTGTTTTCCAAATGGAAATCATACCAAAACATTGATTCTAATGAAGGTCTGCTTCTCCCCACCCCTGCTCCCATAGGATAAGGTGCAGCTTCTCACCATATTTTTTTATTCCTTACCTCCTTGGATTCAGATTTATTTTTCATTTTTTGATTTGGATATATTGTTTCCCAAGCATTCTATCCCTTTCTGTATTTGCTCTGTAAATTTATGATGTATTGTATTACCTACTTCACTGAGTCTAAAAATGAAGTGATTTGTTTCTGGTTGTACAACAAGTAAATAACAATATTAGTACTCACTCTCTGGTCATCTGACTCCACAATTAGAGATTTTTTTCAATTCTATCTTGCCATGGCATGATTCAGATTATGTATTATGAAGTACTACTGAATATATCAGTTACTTTAACTCTCACAGTTTCAGTTTTCTCATCTGTAAGATGATGAAAACAAAGCTAGTAGAACCTACCTCACAGGGTGGTTTTGAGTTAAAATTGAGATTTTTAAAATACATACTTATATACACAAATATATACAAAGGCACATTTATTTGCATATAGCATGTATGTTTAGGAACATATATGATATATGTTTACATACATGTATGTGTATATGTAACTTGGTAAACTTTAAAATGTTTTGTAATAAGTATTAGTTATTATTATTAATCTTATTAAATAGACTATTTCTCAGTAAGTAGAGCCAAGGTCTTTGGGCCAATACTTGAATCCTATCAAACTTGATTGAACCTGTCAGAATTTGCATTCTACAGACGTGGACTCCAAGAACCCAGAGGAGGATTTTATTGTAAATCCTGCATATGATAGGCACTTGACATATGGTTATGAATGAAGAAATTATTTCCTGGGGTCTCATTGCTCAAAGAACTATCTTTGATTTTCTTTTTTATTGGTCCAGTAGGGTTATATTTTATCCTGCTTATTTGATTAGGTTTTATTTTTAATTGTTTACATGATAAGAGTGTTTGAATTATGGTTTGCAACTCCATTATGTCTCAGCACTTAGCTTGTTCTTGCTTGCCACTGGGATTTTACTAAGGGAATAAAATGAAAATACTCTCTTTTCTTCTGGCCATCTGGGGATCACTCCTGGGGCTGAGGTCTGGGATCTCTATGTGGAAAGGAAAGAATAAGGCAGAATGCTAATAACTGAGGAGTGTGAAGATGAGAGGAGGGGTTAAGGGAGAAGATAGAGATTCCAGCTTTTGCACTGGGGAACATTTGTGAATTCTCAATGGCAAAGAGAGGGAATCCCCAGCTGAAAGACTGTGCTTGTTGTTGAGTGCCATACTAATAGTTGGATACATTTGATCCAGTGTTGTCATCATGAGGAATATTTGTTTATTTAAGATAATGTTGCACAGCACTATGTAAATAAAGCTATAGCCTCTTTGCTCAAGGGAAACAGCTCCCATGTACCAGGCCCAGAGGAGTCATTGCCACCTGTCCTGAAAGGGGGTATGATTCATATTTTGATATTCTCATAGAATTTTTGCTCTGAGGGCTGACAACATTTGTGGCTGCAATTCTATATTTCGAAAGGATAACTGTTTAGTGAAGTTAAAGGAAACATATGTCAATTAGGTTTTCCTGTGAACTCAGATCTTATCAGCAGAGATTTTCATGGCAATAGGATCAGGACCTCTAACTGCACTAATCACTCCTCCTGATGATGTATCTTTGCTTGTCTCCTTTCCATACCTTAGCTGGGCAGGGGTAGGGATATGAAAATGAGAGAACACCAACCTCATACTTACCCCATCTTGTACCCTTAGTCCACTATTATAAAATTAAAGTGTTAGTTGGAGAAATTATTAGTCTGTGATGAAGAACAACTTGCCTTGTCAAACGAGATGTGATGTGTGGTACAGAAGATGTTGTTATTAGCTATGCTTAAGAGAGGAGCAGAAGAAAAAATAAAAGCAAGTAGTCAGAGTATAACCTGTACCATATGAACTGTGCAAATCCTTTAAAAATCCATTTTGCAAACAAAAAGGCATTATTATTATTAATTTTACTCTGAGGATGAGGAATAGTGGTATTAGTAGTGAGACCTGGTCTGAATAACTAGTCTTCAGGAATCTATATGTATCATAGAAACACCCTCCAATCACTTTCAGCTCATGAATAAGATGAGTAAAACTCAAACTGCAACATAACAAAACAAAAATAAAATAACAAATCCCCAATTCATTTGGTAAGAACTAGCTGGATTCTAATGTAATATTTGCTCATAGACTTTCACATGATTGTAATTTTAAAGTTGATTTATTGCAAGGGAAGGTATCTGGTAGTGGGTGAGAGGGGAATAGCAGGAAATAACAGAAATGAAAAAATATTGGAAGTGGCAAAGTTCAACCTCTCTTTATTTTATTGGGTAAACATTTAAAATGAATTATCCCAAGTCACCCAGGCAAAACAAATGTCAAAGCAGAGATTTGAACCCAGGTCCTCCAAATCTAGTCATTACTCTTTTCATGGTACTGTAGTACTATCCTAGCTACTTGTGAAAAGTTTTGTCCATTTGAAATAAGGGAAGAGTCAAGCTATTTGGTGGAGGAGGACACAGATGAACGACCTAGGAAAACAAGGTCATGGGGTACTTTTTTTTTCAAGCAAAGACTAAGAACCCTTTAGAAAATTCTAGTTTTATGCCTTCTCTTCATATGTTTACCAAGAAATGAGCAAGATACATACCTTTTATACACTGATCACTTAAAAAAAATGCTTGCTACACTAAATTCCATCAAAAGGTAGGAAGAATTAGGGACATTGTCAGAGTGGTACTATAACCTATTAAATGCAGCAAATATTTATTAAATATCTACACAAACAAGGCTCTGACTTGGGCCTTCAGGATACAAAGGCCCCCAAGAAATGGATAAGCCACTTGATATGATAACTATACAATTAAATATACACTACATAGAAGTATAATATAAGAGCAAAGGGGAGATTGGCAGAAAGCATTCTAAATAGATTTGAGGAGACAGAAAGAGAAGTGTAGTACAGAAAGAAAAAAAAAAAGAAAACTGACCCTGGAGTCAGAAGGCCTGGGTTCAAATTATGCTTTGTCACTTAATGTCACTTTATGCTCCATTCCTCAGTTTCCTCATATAAAATGGCAGGTAATTACATATATATAAATTCTTCTTTAATTTTTCAGATCAAAGGAAACTTCTCAGAGCAAGTGGCACCTATTTTGAACTTTCAATAAAACAAAAATTTCTGCAGGCAGAAATGAAGATGGTATATATCCCAGGAACGTATGATAGTGGTAGTTCACACAACATTACATGTTTTATGGGAATGTAAGGGTGAAAATACTGAGACTGTGTTTGTGAGTAATTAACAATAAAATGTTTCATAATTTATAAAAATCAACCTGCTAAACTCCCTGAAATTTGATTCATTTAAGTATTAAATAATTCTCTTGTTGTATACTCTAAAAGATGACAGCAAAAGGGATATTAATGCTCATGCATTTTAATTGAATCCAATAGTGTTGATTCAAAAAGGCATATTTTTGTGTATTTATTAAAAGATAAAAAAGACTATGAAAACTACCTTTAAAATGTGAAAAATAAAATAAAATTTAAAAATCTCAGGCATGACTTTTTAGTCAAATGTGAAATTGATGTGAAGTCATCTATTCTCTATCTGTCTATCTATCTATCTATCTATCTATCTATCTATCTATCTATCTATCTATCTATCTATCTATCTATCTCTTCTCCTTAATGAATCCCAGATTATTAGTTTTATCTTGAGCGTATGAATGAAAGGCAAGGGAAAGAATCATTTTAAAAGGACTATCACTTGGAGGTATTCATAGACCAAATTCCTTAGTTGATTTCTGGGACTACAATCTGTTCTTCATTGCCTTTCTAAACATAGGGCACCCCAGAATGAATTGGTTCTCCTTCCAAGATACTAGGATTTGATCTCTGACCAGTCACTTAATTTCTTTGAGTCTTCGTTTCTTCATGATATTAAAGAGTTAACTAAATAATTTCTAAATCTCTCTTCTCTCAACTTGTAATTTATTTTATCCTAACTACTACTGTGTAGAAAACAATAATAGGTAGTACAGGAAATATAACTTCTTGGCATAACACTGTCCTTTACATTCGTGAAGCCCCATGAATTAGGGGGCTAAGACACAAGCATAAATGAGGATAATACACATTGAAAAATGATTACACATATTGGTGCATGTCTAGTCCACTTAACATAGCATCATCTGTGTGGAATATGTTTGGGAACCTGCTACTGGGAGACAGGAGAACTGATAACATGCCTGAATTGTAAGTCCAAAAATCCAGACCAACTTTTACCGTCAGTCCAACAGTAAATCCCTGGGGAATAAAGGTCATACAGATTTGGACCTGAACTTGGTGGGACTAATGCTATATAGAAAATGAGTTAAGTGGTGAGCCTAATCCAACTTTCCCCACCCCCCCCCGAAACTGAAAGTGATATGCGTGTACGGGGAGGGGGAGAGAATTGTGCCTCCAAGGTTTTGAGAGATTCCTAATTTCCCTCAGGAGACTGGGAAAATTGAGAGGGAAGGGTTAAATGTAACATACTGGCCTTGAGTGCAACTAGAGTCAAAATATGTTATCAGAGCTTTCAGGATAAACCTAAAAAGTAGGAAGGGGATGACTACCTGTAGTTTAAGCAAGAAATATTTTTGGCGATTGAAGAGTACTATATTTCCTGCCATTCTGGACTATGGACCATTACCTCTGTCTTTTCACAACCATGGAGGGCCCGGTCTCTCCAACTTTTTTTTTTTTTCCCCAGAATACTACCCTTTATTTAGTCCTCATTTGAGCATAATTGGATGACTTTGCCAACCCTTTCTACATAAGCCCCAATTTTCTCCTTCTCTGTTTTTGTTCACGTTGTTCCTTGTGCCTAGAGCTTCTTCATCTCCCTGCTTTCACCTATTGGTCGGTATTAAAGCCCACTTCACATGCCACCTCCTCCAAGGACACTTTCTTGATCCTTCAAATTGGTAGTAACATTTTCCTTCCTCAAAAAATATAGTGTTTTGCTTCTGAATTTATTAAACACTCAGCATGTATTATTGTGCTTTACATTAATTTGTGTGTATATAATAGTCCACTATTAGACAGTAGAAGTCACTATATAGTTCTCTGGACATGGTAAGTGTTCACAAATAATTTGTCAGATTGAAGTGAACTGAGACCACCCATTCTAATTCTGGATACCTCTGATTATGAGAAAATTGTTCCTTTTATTGAGTTAAAACCTGCTTCCCTGTAATTTTATATTATCATAGCCTTAATTTTTCCCTTGGGAGCAACAAACAACAAATGTGATTCCTCTTCTGTATAATAGCATTTTGAACATCTAATAGGGTTTGAGGTTGAGCAGACTCATCTATAAGTCACCCCTCAACTTGCCACTTGACTTATTTCTATATCCAAATTCATCATGCCAAACTCTAGGGTAATACAGGGCTATGTTTGGATATTTTCCCATTAATTAAGAATAGTAACCTCTTTCCATTGGCTTGAATCCCCACTTATTACATATGATTAGTTAAATTTATTAAAATATTATTTATTAAATAAAATTGAAAAACCTCATATTCTTTTCTCTCTACATATTAACTCCTAAATCTCCTGCTATTAAATCAATAGTAAATCCCTGAGTAGGCATGTTTTAATGATGAAATTAATAATAAAAGAAAATATATTATAATTATGATATTTTAACTATGAAAAAATTCATAGCCATTCACCTCAAACCTTCAATATAACAGCACATAACTTTTCTTCTCTTATGAAAACATAACCCCATAGCAATAAATTCTCTCCAGATAGTGGTTAGTGACTGAATAATTATTTCCATAATTCTCCTCAAGAATTAAATTTAGTGCCTTAAGAAATAAGTTCTATTGTTTTTTTCTTCCTTTTTTGCCTTCTCTTTAGCCATCACAGGTAATAACCCTCCTAGAATACACTGTATGTAGCCTATCTCCCACAGACTCTTCCTAGAATTCTTTTTATAATTTTTTATGAGTTGATCATTCTTAGAAGAATGACATTTCTCCTCACCTTTTTTTTTTTTGTTGTTTGTTTCTGTCTTCTTTGCTGATTCTTTGTAATCCTCATCAATCATTGCTTAATTCCTCCCTGGGCTCTGTGCCACAGACTTCATCATCCTGGAAGTTTACTCCAACCTTAGACTTTTCAAAGTCAAAGTATACTTTTCCCTTGTGCCTCCTTGATCTGATTGACTGATTCCTCTTAGAACCACCATTTGAAAGAAAATGTCTAGACTATGTCTTCATTCTTCTCTGGTTCCTATCCTGATTGCCCAGACTTTCTCTACCATGCCTTAGTGTAGGTCTCATGTGTATATCTCCTCATCAAGTTCAGATCCCTTTAAGTATTGTCTTGATAAAATGTAAGTTCCTTCAGGTCAGGGACTGTCTTCTTTCTGCTTATATTTGTATTCCTATCACAAAGTAAGTGCTTAATAAGTGTTTGTTGACTTGACTTGTTAATTTCAATCAAAGTTTGCCCACACTCTCTCCCTGACTCCATATGGAGAAATACTTAATAGACAGGTTCAATATTAAGTCTTAATTACCTTTTTTTTCTCCTATAACATTCCCTTTCAATTTTAAAGATACAATAAAAATATATCTAATCTCTGTGGAAGAGTTTAGTAAAATACGTGTGAAAAATAACTTACTTTTCTCCCATAAGCCTTCTCTCTTCCAGATTGAACATGCCAGGCCTTTCAGCTCATCCTCATTTAATATGATTTGGGTTTTCTCAACCTTCCTTACCACCATTCCCCCAATTTATAAAAAATAAATAAATAAATAAACAAATGAACCAAAACTATGTGTGGCACCCACAGTTGGACAATACATTATATGACAACACAAGCAATATATTAATCACACATTATGTGCAAGGTGCTACTGGTGGAAAGTAGGGACACACACAAAAAAAAGAAAATAGACAGTTCTAAAGGACCTAGCATTTGGGAATCCAAATAAATACCACTAAATAGACATTATAATTTGAGGAAATCAATGAATAAGGACTTGATCCTGCCTTCTGCAAGGAATTGGTACTGAAACTTATTTTTGAAGGAAGTTGAAGATTCTAAGCAGTAGGGGTGAGGAGAGAATGCAGTGCAGTCTGGAGGAAGGCCTGTACAAAGGCAAAAAGGTAGAAAATGTAATAACAAGTTTGGGGCAAATGAGTCCATTTCACTGTAATGGAGAATGTAGAACAAGTTCAAAAAGCCCATAAAAGTTGATAGATAGTAACTGAATTATAATTGTACTTAAATAATAAAATAAGGAGATTATATTTTATTATAGAGGAAATAAGAGCCACTGAAAGTTCTTGAGGAGGGGAGTGACACTGTCAGATGTACTTTAAAAAAATAATTTTATCAGCTATATAGAGGATGAAGTGGAAAGGAGAAAGACTCAAATTAAGGAGTTCAATAAATAAAGTGATACAATAATTAAGGTGAAAGATGATTAGGTCTTGAAGAAGAGAATAAACATAAATTTAAAACTATAAGGTAATTTAACAGATCATCTAGTCCAATCTCCTTATTTCATAAATATAGAAACTAAGGCCTATAAAGATTAAGCACCTCGGTCAATGAGATGAAAATGAGATTTTCTATAGAAGTAGAATAGTCAAGGCTTGGAAAGTAATTGGTAATTGTGAAGTAAAGCAGAGTAGAGATGAAGAGGTAAGAGTTGAGGATGAATCTGGGGTTCTAAAACTTGGTGAGTAGAAGGATGGTAAGACCCTCAACTAACAGACAGATATTAGGGGAAAAGATAATAAGTTCTATTTGCAATATATTGAGTTTGATATGATATGCAATTGGAAATATTCAAAAGGCAATTGATGATGAACATCAAGAGAGAGAATAAGACTGGAAATATAGATTACAGGAGTCTTCTCCTAACAGTACCCAAGGAAGCAGATGAGATCTCTGAGAGAATAGAAAGAGGATGACCCAATTCAGAGCCTTGGAGGTTGGGTGGGGTAGAGACATAGATAATATTCTAGCAAAGGTAAATGAGAAGCAATTACCAGTTGTTTGGAGAACCAGGAAACCCTATTATCTTGGAAACCCTGGAAGGAGGGAGTATCTAGGACAAAGAGCTCATTAACTTCACTGAATGCTGAAGAGAGGTCAAGAACACTTCCAAAATAATCTGACCTGGGTAGAGGACTTTAGGGTCAAATATCAACCTCATTCTGGCAATAGACTTCCTTTCCTAAAGTTTAACAACCAACTGACAGTTTTGACAACCAAATCAACTAAAACTCTAAGTCTTTCGTTATTTTGAAAAGGACTCTGAGCTACCTTAACCATAATTTAAAGGTGGTTGGATTTTTAGTATTTTATTATATTTAAATTGATCAGAAACTTTGGGTTGAAAGTTGTTTAATATATAATTCTAATGATAACCTTAATGGTATTTAATTACTGTACATAATAATAGTCATAATTATATCATCCATCTTTTCCCTGGAGTACCTGCACAATTCTTTCCCCTGTTTACATCTTTTCTCTGTAATTTAAATGGTTGCCCATGGGGGGGATGGGGAAGGCAGAGAGCTAACTTTCCAACTGCTGTAGCAATTGAAGAGGTAAAATGAAATTACTTGCCCTTGGGATTTTTGCTGGTTTCCTCCTAAATCTCTTATGTATTGTTTAAAGATTTGCATTCTAGTCAGCCCAAGAGTATCTAAGATTGTGTTTTCAGTGAATTTCCCTCTTTCGAGTCCTCATCACCATTCCAAAACTTGATCCAATAAAACCTGAGATGCAGCTGAAATTTGCTTTAAGCGCCCATTTAAGTTCCTTTCTGTGACCCCTTCCCTTCCTTTTCCCCTTCCTTTCCCCTTTCCCTTTCCCTTTGCTCTCTCCCTCCTGAGATTCCCAGGTTGAGAAAAATGGAATCAAACTGAGTTGTGATCAGAGCAAAGATAAGTGACACCTAAGGGGAAGGGGATGGGGGAAGGAAATTGCAAAGCAGAGTTAGGCATAGAAATAGTATACAGGAAGTGAAGGTGAGTCCTATGGACTCAAGTATAGATATTCTGAGAGAGTTCCTTATCTAGAAATATATTTTCAACATGAAAATTGTGACTTGAAGAGAAATTCTTTTGGCAGAAACACACTCCTTCCTCTGCACTGAAAGTTAAAATTCCTTTAAGAAACCTTTGATCTACCCAGCTGAAAGTGATCTTTCCCTCCTCAATTTTTTTTATACCACTTTGCACCTATATTTTGCTCACATCATATTATTTATACTTTGTATTTCATTTAATTCCCCTCTTAGATTGTAATTTTCTTGAGGGTAGAGACTGGAGTATTTTACTATTTTATTTGATTTGGTATTAGAAAGGTGAATTACAATATTTTATAAATTTTAAGTACTTAATATTTTTGTAATAAATTGACTTGAATCAATTTTACATATAGTTACTAGGTACCTACTCTGTACTACTAAGCTATCTCCCATTGTAGAGGTATAGCAATGAGTGATGAGGTATGGGCTCTGGCAGCCCCCTCAAGCTCTCCTAGAGTCCTTGAGGTACAGGCTCTGGGAATCTCCCTTGGACCCTTGCTGGAATCATCCCACTTGAAGAGGCAGGTCTGTTGCTAGTCTTCTCACCCTTGAACTGGCCTAGCCCACCATTGTCTGTAGCCTCCAGCTACTTCCCACCCTTAATCACTCATTGACGTCATTAACTCCTGGGAAGACCCTTCCAAACTCCTCCTCTAGACCACCCCTAGATTCCTCCCACAACCTTCTGTATATAAGACCCCATCTCACACCATGTGTGAGGGTGCCATAGAAAGCTATGGAAGAGTGAGAGCACCATAGAAAGACCTAGCACAGAATTACTTTGTGTCTAATGCAAGTGAACTTTTAATAAATTTTACTTTGCTGAGAAGACTCAAGTAGAATTCATTCAGCAGGACCCGGCATGTTGGTATTTTGGGGTCTCCAGAGCCACCTAACCCTCTTAGTGGGTACCCTCTTCATGAGTATAAAGATGAATAAGACACAAAAGTTATTCTCATGCATCCAACAATCTAAAAGGAAAGATGAAACGCATACTCCCTACCCTCCAAGTTATACAATCAGGGGAACTTCTGGGTGCACAGAGTCTAAAAGAAAGTACGCAGAATGACAGTGAAAACATAAAGCCCATACTATGTGCCATTTTTTTTCTTTAATTCTTTTTATTATTTATGCAACAAATAACAAGAAACATAAACAATTTAAGATACAAAGAATGGTGAGAAATTTTTATAAGATATAAGATATAACTATGAACTTCTGTTAAATATTTTATTTTAAAAACATGCATGCATATGTATACACACATATGTGTTTATATATGTAAATATGTATAATTAAAAAGCTTTAACTAGTTTAAGACATCCTAAGATTTTGATGACAACCTGAATTAAGTTTAACAAAATAGTTACAAAACCGATCTGTGTGTATTTAGGCACTTCCTTTTCATCTTCTGTAAATAAAAAAGAAATTCATTGAAATTGTTTTTTCATGTCTATCTCTACCCAATAACATCTCATCCCCTGCCCCAAACTCTAAGCGTAAGTAAGCTTCCATCTTTGTTCTAATAGGCATTATATGACCTTGGCAAGCTATTTCACCTATATGATCTTCAGTTAGTTCATCTATGACAGCAGTGTCAAATTCAAAAAGAAACAGGGGTCATTAAGCCATACATAAGGATCCCTGTAGGCCATATATCTACACTTAGAAAACTACACATGTTTATATATTTATTTTTTATTAATACATCAGCACATTAATATCAGATAGAAACCACATTTTAATCTGGTTCTGGCTATACTCGAGAATTTTGTGGGCCACATGTGGCCTGTAGACCATATGTCTGACACCTTTGATTTATGAAATAATGGAGTTCAACAAGATGATCAGCCCTGGCAACTCTGAAGATTCTATGAATGATTAAACCTCACATGTTTATAGCAATTTGAACTGTACAAAGCACTATCTTCACAGTGGTACTCTCTGTTTCTCTCTCTGTTTGTCTCTCTCCCTCTGTCTCTGACTGTCTTTCTGTTTCTTTCTCTGTCTCTGTCTACATGTGTAATTTTATATAGTTGTAATTCTCTACAGCATATTCTTTTTCTTTTTTCTTCCCTACTACAACATGTTATCTCTATAATGTACTCAGTATTGCTGGGGTATCCCTTCATCTAAATGGAAGCAAAACTGACTATTAGATTTGTAGTCATCCATTGAAATAATTTCCCCATGTCCTCTATAATTTTTAAATTCCCTGCTATGGCCCAGTTCTGACAATAATTTCGTTTTCAAGATTTTTATAACTACTGTGTACCATAAGCTTATGTAGCACATAGGACTAATTGGGGGAGAATCTTCATTGAGCACTTCCTTCCCCTTCACTTTAAAGTCAATGGGATGCTGGTATGCTTATTTATTTTGGTTCTTTGGTTCATTTTAAATTTTTTTAATTAAGTTTTTTACTTACTTTTAGTTTACAACATTCAGTTCCACAATCCCTTGAGCTCCAAAATTTTTCCCCCTCCCTCTATTCCCTCCTCCCCATGGCAGTATAAAATCTGATATAGGTTCTACAAATACCTTCACAGTAAATATTAGTCAAGTTGTAAAGAAGGATTATAACCAATGGAATGAACAATAAGAAGAAACAAAACCAAATAAAAAAGAGAGCAAGTAGTTTGCTTCATTCTACATTCAGACTCTGTAAATCTGTCTGTGGATGTGTATAATGTTTTCCATCATGAGTCTTTTGGAGTTGTCTTATAACCTTGCATAGCTGAGAAGAGCCCAGTCTACCAAAGTCAGTCATCACAGATAGAATGTATTTGAAACTGTGTGCAGTGTTCTCCTGGTTCTGTTCCCCTCACTCAGCATCAGCTTATATGTCTCTCCAGGTTGTTATGAAGTCCATCTGCTCCTCATTTCTGATAGCATAATAATATATCATTTCATTCATATACCACAACTTGTTTAGGCATTCCCCAATTGATGGGCTTCCCCTTGATTTCCAATTCTTTGCCACCACAAAAAGAGCTGCCAGAAATATTTTTGTACATACAGGTCCTTTTCCCACTTTTCTGGTCTCTTTGGGATACAGCCCTAAAAGCGGTATTGCTGGGTCAAAGGGTATGCACCTTTTTTCTAGCCCTTTGGGCATAGTTCCAAATTGCTCTCCAGAATAGTTGGATCAGTTCACAACTCCACCAACAATGCACTAGAGTTCCAATTTTTCCACACCTTCTGTAGCATTTATCATTTTCCTCATTTGTCATGTCAGCCAATCTGACCAGTGAGATGCGGTACCTCAGAGTTGTTTTGATTTGAATTTCTTTAATCAATATTTATTTAGAGCATTTTTTCATATGATTATAGAAATGTTTAATTTCTTCCTCTGGAAACTGCCTGTTCATATCCTCTGACCATTTATCAATTGGAGAATGACTTGTATTCTTATATATTTGACTTAGTTTTCTGTATATTTTAGAAATGAGGCCTTTATCAGAGATACTGGTTCTAAAAATTCTTTCCCAATTTTCTGCTTCCCCCTTAATCTTGGTTAGATTGACTTTGTTTATACAAAAACTTTTCAATTTAATGTAATCAAAATTATCCATTTTAGTGGTGGCCAGGTGGCGCAGTGAGCAAGAGTGTCCACTCCAGAGTCAGGAGACCTGGGATCGAATCCAGGCTCAGATACTTAGCACCACACCCAGAAATAACTGGCCATGTAAACTTGAGCAAGTTACCTAACTCCAATTGCTTAAAAAAAATATTATCCATTTTGCATTTTGTAATTCTCTTTACATGTTTGATCATAAATTCTTTCCTTCTCCCTAAATCTCACAGGTAAATTATTCCTTGGTCTCCAACACTGCTTATAGTATCATCCTTTATATCTAGATTTTGAACCCATTTAGAAATTATTTTGATGTACAGTATAAGATATTGATCTATGCCCAGTTTTAGCCATACTTTTTATCCAGTTTTCCCAGTAGTTTTTTTTTTCAAATAGTGAATTTTTATCCCAGAAGTTAGGATCTTTGGGTTTATCAACTAGTAAGTTACTATAGTCATTGACTACTATTTCTTGTGTACCTATTCTATTCCACTGACTCACTAATCTATTTCTCAGCCAGTACCAAGTAATTTTGATGACTGCTGCTTTATAACAGTTTAAAACTTTATAACAGGGGAGGCTAGGTGGCACAGTGAGTAAGAGCTCCAGCCCTGGAGTCAGAGGACCCAAGTTCGGTTCCAGCCTTAGACATTTAACACTTAACACTTAACACCTTGGGCAAGTTACTTAACCCCAATTGCCCTCCAAAAGGCAAAAAAAAAACCCAAACAACATCTTTATAACAGTTTAAAATATGGTATGGCTAGGTCACCTTCCCTAGCATTTCTTTTCTTTTCTTTTTTTTTTTAAAGCAATTGGGGTTAAGTAACTTGCTCAAGGTTACAAGGCCAATTATTTCTGGGTGTGGTGCTGAGTATCTGAGCCCAGGTTTGATCCCCAGGTCATCCTGAGTATGAGTAAGAGCTGGTGCTCTTACTCACTGTGCTACCTGGCCTCTCCCTAGCATTTCTTTTCATTAATTCCCTTGATATTCTGAATCTTTTGTTCTTCCAAATGAATTTTGTTACTATTTTTTCTAGCTGGATAAAATATTTTTTGGTAGATTGATTGGTATGACATGAAATAGAAAAACTAATTTAAGTAAAATTGTCATTTTTATTATATTAGCTTGACCAAACCATGAGCAACTGATGTTTTCTCATTTATTTCCATCTAACTTTATTTGTATGAAAAGTGTTTTGTTATTGTGTTCACATAGTTCCTGGGTTTGTTTTGGCAGGTAGACTCCCAAATATTTTATAATGTCTAGAGTAACTTTAAATGGTATTTCTCTTTCTATTTCTTGCTGTTGGACTTCATTAGAAATAGATAGCAATACCTAGGATTTATGTGGGTATAAAGCCAAACATGAACAGCTTTCCAGAGGACTGCTGCTATGACTAGCTCTACGTTCTGATCACATAGTATAGAGAATTCTCTATTTATTAAGCAGTAAACTAAAGCAAAACATTCACAGAAACTAAAGTACAGCATTCAGAATGATATATAATATAACAACTTATCACTAAAGTGTCCACATAGTTTTCATTTAAATTGGTCACATAGTTTTAAATAAAAGATATCTTTCAATAAGTCCTTAACCCAATCATCCTTAAGGAGCAATCCTACTTAAGGGACACAAAGTACAAAGGCCTAAGTTTTCCCACCCCAGATCACCATTGGCTTAATATTTCAGTCAAAAAGTCTCCCTTCTTTATTGGAGATTAGTTTCCAATCATCTTTAACTCAATCATCCTTAAGGGGTACAAGGTACAGAGTACAAAGTTCCCATACCCCTAGATCACAGTAAATCATGATCTTGTCAGTCAGCACTAAATACCCAAGGAGACATCTTTTCATCTTGGCTCTAGGCTGGCTCCTGAATTCCATGGCTCTTCTTCCATGGGTCCAGCTCCCTGGATTTACAGGCAGGCAGCTTTCAGCTCCTCATCCAGTTCCTGTTCCAAATTGAAGCTCACAGTGTCCAGTGCACCTCAAGTCCTTCAGTGTTTCTGTTTCTGGGAAGACAAAGCTTAACAGAGTGAAAACAACATTCATGCACATTGCCAGCACTATCATCAATTCACTATCTGCCTATGAAATCAACACAGATCCATAAACAAGGTCTGAGAACTCTATAGGAATTACCAGCAATGTCCCAGGGCCTCTGAAACCCCCCTCCAGGACTTATGTAAACAAACAACAAGAAAATGCTCTTTCAGAGCTTCCAGTAAGGTCCAAGGGCTTCTGTACACAGTATCACAAACACAACAGAACAGAAAAAGTGCCTAGCCTCCAAAACCTTTTCCCTTCTCAGTTCTGCTCTCTCCCAGTTGTGCTCCTCCTTATATATGGTGGTTCACCTTCCTTTTCCTCCCTTTCCTGTTGCATCAGCAAGTTCCTCCTACCTTCAAATCACAAGGGGCTCAAACAAGGTACTAAATATTTAAGTAGCTGAAGCAAGGTGCTAAGTAAGGCAGAGCCATGATGGCAGAGTAAAAGCAGGAACTTGCTTAAGCTCCCTCACCAACCACCTCCAATATCTGTAAAATGATTCTAAACAAATTTTAAAGCTACAGATCCCACAAAGTGACAGATAGAAACAAATCTCCCATTGAAGGAAGCCTGGCAGGCTTACAGGAAGCGTCTATTGCACCAGTCTGAGAGCCAAGCGCAGTCCCACATTAGCCCCCTGAGCCCAGAACCAGGGTGTCCCTGACCCATGGCACAGAAAGGCTGTAGCATCTTCAGGAGAGTGAATCACCAGTAGCTGTGATGGTTCCCAGACTTCTCAACTCATAAAAGCCAAAGAGAAAGTAAAAGGTCAATGGGGAGCCCTATTGAACCAGGGTAAGTGAAGAACGCGGTAGGCCACTGCCCCCAGGGTGAGAAGTGTGTAGCATTATGGCAGCTGCTGCCACATGGCTGCCTCCTGAGCTCCTGGCCTTCAGATCATAGGGGGACCAAGTGATCATTCAAAGGGTAATCAGTCTTGCTTTGATTGGCTTGGATCTGGGTCTCAGTCTTGGGTAGTAATCCTAGGGTGAGGAATGCCAGTGTGCCAGAGCTTGTGGTGGCTGTAGAGAGGGTTCCATCCTAACATCTCTGAAACTGTGAAAACCCCAGCAATTTGGGACACAGCTCTCTCCATTATGGAAGCAAAATTTTAACATAGCAAAGAGCTCAAAAGCCAAATAATTAGCTGGCATGATGAGCAAACAGAGGAAGCACAATCAGACCACAGAATCTTTTTTTGGGGACAAAAAGCATCAAAACATGGAACCAGAAGAAAACAACAAAGTCAAAAGTCCATCAAAAGATTCCAAGAAAAATGTAAACTGGTAATAAGGCACTAAGTACTTCTTTTCTTGCCATTACAGTGGGTATATTTTATATCCTGCAACTTTGCTAAATTTATTTACTATCTCAAATAGTTTTTAACGTGATTCTCTATGATTTTCCAAGTATATTATCATATCATCTGCAAATATTGATAACTTACTCTCTTCTTTTCTTAATCTGATTGGTTCAGATTCTTTTTCTTCTCTTATTGCTACAGCTAACATTTCTGGTACCAAATTGAATAACAGGGATGACAGTGGACAATCTTTTTAACCCCCAATTTTATTGGAAATACTTCTAGTTTATTCCCATTACATATAACACTTGCTGATGATTTTAGATAGATGATACATATTATTTTACTTAAGACTACATTTATTCCTATGCTTTCTAGAGTTTTTAAGTGGAATGGGTTTTGTATTTTGTCAAAAGCTTTTTCTGCATCTATTTTTTTTGCCTTTTGAATGGTGATTGGGGTTAAGTAACTTGCCCAAGGTTACACAGCTAGTTTGTGTGTGTGTGTGTGTGTGTGTGATTGTGTGTGGGTGTGTGTATGTGGGTGTTAAGTGTCTGAGGCTGGAACCCAACTTAGGTCCTCCTGACTCCGGGGCCAGTGCTTTACTCACTGTGCCACCTAGCCGCCCCTTTTTCTGCATCTTTTGAGATAATCATATGATTTCTAGTAGTTTTGTTGTTGATAAGATCAATTATACTAACAATGGTCCTAATATTGAACCAGCATTGCATTCCTGGAATAAATTCTACCTCATCGAAGTATATTATTCAAATGATAAGTTGCTATAATCTTTTGGCTAATATTTTGTTTAAATTTTTTGCATCTATATTCATGAGAGGAATAGGTCTATAACTTTCTTTTTCTCTCTTGGCTCTTCCTGATTTAGGTATTAGTACCATATTTGTATCATAAAAAGAATTTGGTAGGGCACCTCTTCTCCATCTTTCCCAAAGAGTCTATAAAAAATTGGAAATAATTGTTCTTTAAATGTTTGATAGAATTCACCTATAAATTCATCTGGCCCTGGATATTTTTTCCTAGGGAGTTCATTTATGACTTGTTTAATTCCTTTTTCTGAGATGAGGTTATTTAAGTATTTTACTTCCTCCTCAGTTAATCTGGGCAACTTATGTTTTTGTAAATATTCATCCATTTTGCTAAGATTTTTAAATATATGGGCATTCAATTGGGCAAAATCAGTCCTAATTATTTTTTTAAATTTTCTCTTCATTGCAGGTATATAAACCCTTTTCATTCTTGATACTGGTTTGGTTTTCTTCTTGTTTTTTAAAAAATCAAATTGAATAAATATTTTACCAATTTTATTGCCTTTTCATGAAACTAACACTTAGTTTTATTTATTAGTTCAATAGTTTTCTTAATTCCAATTTTATTAATCTCTCCTTTGATTTTCAGTATTTCTAATTTGGTATTTAATTGGGGATTTTCAATTTGTTCTTTTTCTAGCTCTCTCAGTTTCATGCCCAATTCATTGATCTCCTTTTTCTCTATTTTATTCATGTAAGCATTCAGAGATATAAAACTTCCCCTAAGAACTGGGTTGTTGTTATTGTTGTTGTTGTTGTTGTTGTTTTTGCATCCCATAAGTTTTTTTAGGTTGTCTCATTATTGTCATTCTCTGGAATGAAGTTAGTTAGTGATTGTTTCTACACTTTGTTGTTTGACCCACTCATTCCTTAGGATTAAATTCTTTAGTTTCCAATTAGTTTTTAGTCTATCTTTCCATGGCCCTTTATTACAAATAATTTTTATTGCATCTTGATCTGTAAAGGATGCATCCAATGTCTATGACTTTCTGTAGTGGATTGTGAGTTCTTTTATGCCCTTCTACATGGTAAGTTTTTGTGTATGTGCCATGTACCACTGAGAGGAAGGTATATTCCTTTTAATCCCCATTCAGTTTTCTCCAGAAGTGTATGATATCTACCTTCTCTAAAATTCTATTCTCCTCCTTAACTTCTTTCTTGTTTATTTTGAGGTTAGATTTATCAAATTCAGAGACAGGGAAGTTGAGGTCCCCCACTAGTATAATGTTGCTATCTATTTCTTCCTCTAACTCCCTTAACTTCTCCTCTAAGAATCTGGATGCTACACAACTTGGTGCATAAATGTCTAGGAATGATATCACTTCATGGTCAATGGTCCCTTTTAGCAGGATATAGTTTCCTTCCTTATTTCTTTTAATTAGATCTATTTTAGCTTTTGCTTTGTCTGACATATGGATTGCTACTCCTGATTTTTTTTTTTTACTTTTAATGAAGCATAATATATTCTACTCCAGCCTTTTACCTTTACCTGTTTATGCTTTTATTTCTCCCTTCTTTCTTTGGCTCCTTAAGAGGTTTCCTTCCGAGGACTGCCTCCCTCCATATTCCCTCCCTATAATAGCCCCTCCCTTTTCCTAACCTTTCCCTTTACTACTTCTTACCTTCATTTTTAACCCTCCACCCTGCCCTTTGTTTTTCCCTTTTTCCCTCCTACTGCTGGTAGGGCACATTAGATTTTTGTACTTAACAAAATGTTATTCACTCATTGAGCCAAATGCAATAAGAATAAAGCTCTAACAATGTTCATCTCTCTCCCTTCTTTCCCTCTACCCTAATATGTTTTTATGCCTGTTTGTGTGGTATAATTTACCCTTTTCTGCCTCCTCCTTTCCTCTTCTCCCATTACAATCATTTGCACCCCTCAATAAGGTTTTTTTAATCATCCTGAGTTAATTTATATCTAATACCTCTATTTGTGCATATATATAACCCTTTAAAAATCATAATAATTATGTAATTCTCAATAATGGCTAGTATCATCCTCCCATATAGGAATGTAAATAGTTTACTCCTATTGAATAACAAGTTGTGTCTGTGTGTGTGTCTGTATGTCTGTGTGTATGTGTTTGTTTCCCTCTTGACCTTTTTATGTCTCTCTTGAGTTTTGTATTTGGAGATCACATTTTTCAATAAGCTCTGACTTTTTCATCAGGAAGGTCTGAAAGTTCCTTATTTCATTGAATGACCATCTCCTTGCCTGAAAGATTATGTTCAATCTTGCTGGATAGTTGATACTTGGTTGTAGTCCAAGCTCTTTTGACTTACAAAATATCTTATCCCAATCGCTCTGGTCTTTTGATGTAGAAGCTGCTGGATCCTGTGTGATCCTGACAGTAGTTCTGTGATATTTGAATAATTTCTTTCTGACTGCATGCAGTATATTCTCCTTGACCTGATAATTATGAAATTTGGCTACAATATTCCTTGGAGTTTTCAATTTGTTTTATTTTTCAGGAGGTGTTCAGTGGATTCTTTCGATAATTATTTTATACTTAGGGCAATTTTCCTTAATGGTTTCTTGGAAGATGTTGTCCAGGGTCTTTTTTTCTATCATGGCTTCCTGATAGACCAATAATTCTTACGTTGTCTCTCCTGGATCTGTTTTCCAGGTCAGTTGTTTTTTCCAATGAGATATTTTGCACTTTCTTCTATTTTTTCATTCTTAAGTTTTGTTTGACTGATTCTTGATGCCCCATAGAGTCATTAGCGTCAATTTGTCTTATTCTAATTTTTAGCAAATTGTTTTCTTCAGTTAGTTTTTGAATCTCCTTTCCCATTTGACAAATTGTATTTAATTTATTATTATTATTATTATTATTTTGCTTTTTGTAGAGGAGAAGGCAGGGCAATTAGGGCTAAGTGATTTGCCCAAGATCACACAGCTACTAAGTGTTTAGTGTCTGAGCCTAGATTTGAACTCAGGTCCTTGTGACTCCAGGGCCAGTACTCTATTCACTGCTCCACCTAGCTGCTCCTAAATTTTACTTTTTAAGGAGCTGTTTTCTTCAGTGATTTTTTTTTTCCATTTTGTCAGTTATATTTTTTATACAATTGATCAGTTTATTGTCTACCTCCCTAATTTGGCTTTTAAAACCCTGTTGACATCTTCCAAGAATGATTTTGGGGATTGAGGCCAGTTTATATTTCCTTTTGATATTTCAGATGTGGATATAGGGTCAATGATGTCCTCTTCTGAATTTAGTTCTTTCAGCTCACCATAATAGGATTTTAAGATTTTTATTGATCCAATTTGTTTTTACACATTGTGATTTCCTATTTCCTGGCTTTTAAAGTGGATTTCTGCTTCTGGGGTACAAAGCGTTCTTCTTATGCTGGGTGTTAGGGGCCTGGTTAGGGGTTTTGTATCCTGTGGCCTCTGAGTGCCTAGACTGAGGCCAAAACCAGGACTTTCAATGTTTCCCTTGGCTTATGCTGAAGCTCACAGCATCAGGTATTAGGGAGGGGTGGTCTGGCCAATTCAGGATTCTACCTCTTTGACCCTGAGGTAGAGCTCTGTTAATCTCATCTGCTGATAGCCAGGTCATACTGGTGTCTGCAGATTCCCCTGGTTGTGTGAAGGCACACCTGGAGTTCTAGTGTTAGTGTTTGCTGTCTCTACCCGTGTAGGGTTCAGGATCTCCCAATAGTTGGCTGAGAAGGGACTTGTTGAGGCATCTCCTATCCTCCCCTTTAGCTTCAGCAGAGTCACAGCCATGCCCTTCCTCTCAGACTCCCAAATCTGCTTTTAGTTCCACTACTGCAGGATTTTACCCTGAACCCTCTGTGTTTTTCAGAGTCAGAAAGGAAGATTAGAGCAGCTACTGTTTACTATACAATTTTGGCTCCTGGGAGTTCAGGTAGGTGATTTTTAAACCTAGAGACTGTGGAATGATAGCCCCAGGAGTATCTGTTGCCTCTGCTACAAACACTTTACTGGTCTCTTACCTAGGTCCAACGGACCCCAATACTGAGGTAAGAGGTTTGGGAATCTTCCCTGTGGTGGGTGAGTCATTTTGCCCAGGCTCACTTTGGCTCTGTTATGGTCTGGTCTGTGCTGGTGCAGCCCACATGATCCATGTTGCACATTCTGTGCTCTCCCACCCAGCATAACAAATCCTACCTACCTGCACTTTCCTGGTCTGGAAATTTGCCATACTCTGTCTTCCAATAGATTATGACACTCTAAAAACCAATCAGTTTCAATTTTTAGAGGTTTCTGAAGGAATTTATGGGGGAGTTCCAGTGGGTTTCTATTTTCACTCTGCCATCTTGAGTCCATCCCCCATTTCTTGTTTATAATGAAACTATGATATTCCATCCAAGTGTCAGTGCTACTGCAGAATGAAGGGCATATGAGTGGGTTACAGACATATCTTAAATGTGTTCAGGTGTACCACTGTGTCTAAAAGAATTATATCTCATTTCTCATTTTTGTTCCTTTTTAGAAGTTGTTTTTCTTCTAATTTTACAAAAGCCTCAGTTTGTTTGTTGTTGTTCAGGCTTTTTCAGTCATGTTCAATTTTAAGCAGGCCCTTTTGGGATTTTCTCCTTTTTTCCTCTAATTTTTTTAAAAATTTATTTTAGTCTTCAACATTCATTTTCACAAGATTTTGAGTTTCAAATTTTCCCTCCATCTCTCCCCTATCATACACCCCAAGATGGCGACTACACTGATTACCCCTCCCCCAGTCTTGCTTTTCTTCGATTTCCCTCAAACCTCCTCCGCCATTCCCTTTCACTTTACTTTTTTGAAAGGTAAGATGGATTTCTCTAATCCATTGTTTACATATCTTATTTCCCAGTTTTGTGTAGAAACATTTTTTTAAATTTGTTTTTAAAACTTTGAGTTACAAATTCTCTCCCTTTTTCCCTCCTCAGCCATTGCCATTAAGAAGACAAGCAATTCAATATGAGCTATACATGTGTAATTATGCAAAACATTTCCATAGTAGTCATATTGTAAAAGACTACCTATATTTGTCTCCATCATATCCTGCCCCCCATTTATTCTATTTTCTCCTTTTTTTTAAAAGCAATTGGGGTTAAGTAACTTGCTCAAGGTTACACAGCTAATTATTTTTGTGTGGGTGATGAGTATCTGAGGCCAGAACTGATCCCAAGTCTCCTGACACTGGGGCCAACACTCTTACTCACTGCACCACCTGGCCGCCCCTAAGCAATTGGGGTTACGTAACTTGCTCAAGGTTACACGGTCAGTTATTGTTTTTTTTTTGTGGGGGTGTTAAGTATCTGAGGCCAGAACCAATGCCAGGTCTCCTGACTCTGGGTCTGATGCTCTTACTCATTGCGCCACCTAGCTGCCCCTCTATTTTCTCCTTTGACGCTCTATCCCTTTTAAAAAGTGTTTGCTTCTGATTATCCCTTTCCCCAATCTGCCCTATCTTCTATCCTCTTCTCCTCTTATACTTTTCCCTCCTATTTTCTGTAGGGTAAGATACCTCATTGAGAGTGTATGTTATTCCCTCTTTAATCCAAATCCAGTGAAATTAAGGTTGTCTCATTCCCTTTCACCTCTCTCCTGGATCAGTTTTTTTTATGAGATATTTTTTTCTATTTTTTTAATTCTTTTGGATGTGTTTTATAATATATTGACTTCTCATAAAGTCATTAGCTTCCATTTGCTCCACTCTAATTCTGAAGGAATTATTTTCTTTAGTGAGCTTTTGTATTTCCTTTTCCATTTGGTCAATTGTGCTCTTCCCCTCCTTTGTAACAGCTTTCTTTTACATTTTTCTTATGAAATAGTTTACCTTTTTCTATCTCTCCTTTTCTTCTTCCCCCAATATATTTCTCTCTCAGCTCTTTATTTTTTTAGATATCCATTCATATTCATCTCACCCTGTGTCTCTGTCTATGTATACATATACATACATTTAAAAACACATATAGACATGCACACATACATATATGTATATATAAACATATGTACATAGAGATAGATAAATAGATAGATACATACATACATAGAGAGGTAGAGAGATAGATAATAGACAGATAGATATTCCCTTCAATTATCCTAATACTGAAACAAAAATGTCTCATGAGTTACAAATATTATCTTTCTGTGTAGGAATCCTAACTAATCCTCAATAATTTCCTTATGATTTCTCTTTCCAGTTTACCTTTTCATGTTTCTCTTGATTGTTTTATTTGAAAGCCAAATTTATGTTCAGCTCTGGTCTTTTCATCAAGAATTCTTGGAAGCCTTCTATTTCATTCAATGGCCACATTTTTCCCTGATGTACTCAATTTTCCTGGGTACGTAATTCTTGGTTTTAATCCTAACTCCTTTGATGTACAGAATATTGTAATAGAAACCCTTCAGTCCCTTAATGTAGAAGCCGCTAGATCTTGTGCTATCTTGATTGTGTTTCCACAATACTCAAATTGTTTCTTTCTGACTGATTGCAATATTTTCTGCTTAACATGGGGACCCTGGAATTTGACTATACTATTCCTAGGAGTTTTCTTTTGGAGACCTTTTTCATGAGGCGATTGTTGAATTCTTTCAATTTCCGTTTTTCCCTCTGGTTCCAGAATATCAGAAAAGTTTTCCATAATAATTTCCTCTAAGATGATGTCTAGGTTCTTTTTTTATCACAACTTTCAGGTAGTCCAAAAATTTTTAAGTTATCTCTCCTGGATCTATTTTCCAGGTCAGTTTTTTTTATGAGATATTTTTTTCTATTTTTTTTTTATTCTTTTGGATGTGTTTTATAATATATTGACTTCTCATAAAGTCATTAGCTTCCATTTGCTCCACTCTAATTCTGAAGGAATTATTTTCTTTAGTGAGCTTTTGTATTTCCTTTTCCATTTGGTCAATTGTGCTTTTTAAGGGATTCTTTCCCTCATTAGTTATTTGGAATTCTTTTGCCTTTTGAGTTAGTTTATTTATTTTTATTTTTTGCTTTTTTGAGGCAATTGGGGTTAAGTGACTTGCCCAAGGTCACACAGCAGGTTTTTGTGTTAAGTGTCTGAGGCTGGATTTGAACTCAGATCCTCCTGACTCCAGGGCCAGTGCTCTAATCACTGCACCAACTAGTCACCCCCTAGTTTATTTTTCAGGTGTTATATTCTTCAGTATTTTAGGGGTCTCCTTTAGCAAGCAGTTGACTCATTATTCATGATTTGCTTTCATCATTCTCATTACTCTTTGCAATTTTTCCTCTACTTCTTTTATTTGATTTTCAAACTCCTTTTAGAGCTCCTTCATGGCCTGCAACCAATTCATATTTTTCTTTGAGGCTTTTGATACAGGGTTTTTGATTTTGTTTTCTTCTTCTGGTTTTATGTTTTGATCTTCTTTGTCACCAAAGAAGTGTTCTATAGTTTGGTTACTTTTCCTTTGTTTGCTCATTTTCCCAGCCAATTTCTTGACTTTTACATTGTTTGCCACAGCAGAACTCTGCTTCCATATTGGAGAGTGTTGTGTCTCAAATTTCTAGAGTTTTTTCACAACTGTTGTCAGAGCTACTTCTAGGCACTCACCTCAGAACTCTAAGGAAGACTCCCTCTCCACAGCTGTCACAAGCTGTACCACATCAGCACTGCTTGTGGCCCAGTACCTTCATCCAAGTCTGCAGCCCAGATCTACGCAAGGCAAAGACAGAGAATCCTGCCTCAGTACCAGCAAAGAGATTATTTCAATTGCCCTCTGATCATCTACTTGGTCCCCCCACCATCTGTGGGCCTGGATCTCAGGAAGTAGCTGCTTGGCTGCTGTGGCCATTGCTGCCTCTTCTGCCCCAGGGACAGGGACCAGACCATGCTCTTCTCTCAATTATTTCCAACAGAGTTTTGCCACTGGCCTTTTACTTTCTTTTTGGCATATGTAGATTGAGAAATCTTAAAAGCATCACAGATGTCAGTGATTCAGTCCTCTGAGGTCTGCCCCTGGTGGTCTGTGTTGCCAGTCTATGCCAGCATGGCCCAAACAGGACTGAGCTCTGCTCCCAGCCCGGTATGATCGATACTTCCTTTCGGCTTACCAGGCTGACTTCAGATGTCATTTTGTGGGTTTTATAACTATAATATTTGTCTATAGTCATTTTTTACAAGTACGATTTACAAGGTGATTGGGTTGTGAGCTAAAGCAAGTTCCTGGTTTTTCTCCACCATCTTGGCTCCACCCCCCCTTTTTTTTTTTTTTTTGCAAAGATGCTAGAGTTATTTGTCATTTCCTTCTCCAACTCATTTTACAGATAGGAAAATGAGGTAAGCAGGATTAAATGACTTTTCCAGGGTCACATAGCTAGTTACTATCAAGGGCCAGATTTGAACTCTGGAAGATGTTGTCTCCCTGATTCCCTGCCTGGCTCTCTATCCAGTGTACCACCTTGTTGCTCCTTAAGTTCTTTAGTCTGATGCATAAACATAATGTTCTTTTTATTTAAGAATTCAACAAATATTAGTCTTAAAATTGAAAAAAAAAACATTTCCTTCATTCATACCCTAATGAATGTAGATGCACACTGATCTTCACAGATGCAATTTTTTTCTTTTTGCAATTAATCCATGTAGTAAAACTTTGGACTTAATTTACTAACCCATTGAAGTGGTAGTGATATTTTTCTAATGTTACAGGCTTGAGCTCCCATCTTATGTATCACACTTCCAAATAACATTGCCAATAATTAGCATTCCACAAAATCGACTTGTTGATATCCTTAAAAAGAAATTAACTTTAGTCAGCTTTAACAAAAGGATAGTTGTTAAGAAGATATAGAAAAAGTAGATGTACAAACATCCCACTGAATGGGGGAAACATTGTCTCTTTCCCCACTTTGGTCTTGTAGGAGAGATGATGTTTATTAGGTAGCAGGGAAAGAATAAGTATATCTGGACAGATTAAGGATTAGAGAGAGAGGGGATACTAGTGCTGGTTAATTTGCTAGCAGAAATATGAAAGGACTACAGTCAAGGGTCCATTTAAAGGAGTTGACCTTGACTGGGAGAGGGGTCAAGAGACTTGGGTGAAGATAATAGTGGAAGATGATTTCAGAAGGATGCAATATAATAAAGAAGGGAGAAGTGTGGGTTCCCGGAAGAAGATCTCATATTATATTTCTTTGTCTTTTTCATGACATATCAAGTAAATTCCTTAACTGAATATTTAGGGGGGTAGGGAATTCTGTGTGATATTCTAGACAAATAGGTTTGGAATAACCACTATGGTTAGTAGTGACAAGATTCAGTCAGAGGTGAGTAGAAGAATTGTGTTGCAGCTATGAGAACCCAGTTGACAGTAGAAAAAATAAATTTGTAGTCGACCTAGGCAGATGATCCAGATTTGAGATTTGACAATGTAAGATCAGTAATAAAACAAGGAGACTAGTGACTTGATAGTAGAGGACGCTATGCAGTCGAAATAGTTCACCATGGGAATTAAAATTGGGAAGAGTGAAGAGTTTGGCCAATGATAATGTAATGGCTTGGGAAAGTATTGAAGGCTGAGGTTTAGGTGAAGATCAACAATGAGGCCAAGAGTCAAAAGGCATGGAAAAAATAAATAAAAGAGCATGGTCAGGTAAAAGAATGTTAGAATTCAAAAATATGAAAATAGGATATTTATGGGTTGTGGAAAGACTTAAGTTGTGTTCATCTCTGTGTAGTGTCAGTTGGATTGGAGGAGCAGGTCAAAGGAAATAAATATATTGAGAAATTGAGAACTGAGTTTATTTCAAGCAACATTATTGATTATGTAGAAGTCCCTTAATGCAGAAGCAGGAATTAGAGTAGAGAGAATGTTGGTGATTGAAGCACTAAACTCATTGATAAATATGGAAAAAGGACCTAGGGTTCAGTAGTTAATGTCCACCAAGATCTGTATTGGGTGACACATTTGGAAAGAACTTCAAAAGAGAAGGAGCTACTGGGTAACATGGAGAGAGAAAGAGTGAGTGAATAAGAGTGCCTGAAGTAGCAGCAGCAAAAAACAGCATTTTGATTCTGACCAGTGAGTTGGGAGTATAAGAGAAAATATAACAAGAACACTGTCATATAGAGATTAAGTGACTTGCCCAAAGTCACACAACTAGTATATATGTGAGGCTAGATTGTTGCTCAGGAGGGTTGGACCTGCTGGCTTTGAGCTAGCCTTACAGTCTTAGAAGGGGGTGGGTAGGTGCACCTGGTAGTCATTGCTTTAAAATTCTACCAAAATATTTTAATGTATGTATATGCTTAAAATATTGCTTAATAATTGGGTCATTAAATTTATCAATAAGCAACTTATTAAGCACCAGGCACTGGGCATATAATCCCAAAAGCAAAACAACCCTGGACTTCATACATCTTATATTTTATCACAGGAAATAAGACGGATACATATTAGTACAAAATATACACACATACACATACATATATATGCACATATTTATGTATTAGAAGGACATATGCATATGTGCATGTGTCTATGTATATATATATATATATATATACATATACATATACATATACATACATACCTTCATATTTGTATATTAGAAGGATATATAGAGGGGTGTCTAGGTGGCGCAGTGAGTAAAGTGCTGGCCCCAGAGTCCGGAGGACCCAAGTTCGGTTCCTGCCTAAGACACTTAACACCCATACAAAAATAAACTAGCCATGTAACTTTGGGCAAGTTACTTAACCCCAACTGCCCTCCAAAAGGCAAAAAAAAAAGGATATATATTAGAATTCTAAAATGTGAGAATGAGAAATTGTATCAGCAATGCCATATTCACAATGCCTATAGAGATTACAAATATGCTGATATAATTATCCATTACAAAATACGTCATGTTTGCCATATGAGGAAATAAACAAGAAAATTTATTAAGATACCAAAAGACTGAGTCCCAAAACCAGAAAGTGAAAGCCATCAGAGTAGTTATGATATTGGCACAGGTAGATAAAGTAGAAAGCACCCACATTCTCAAGCCTTTAAAACAGAACAGGCTACCTCAGGCAAAGGTCCTCCTCTCCCCACGCACAGCAACCACCCAGCGTCCTGGAAGCGCGCTCCCAGCAGCTCTGGCCCCTGGCAGTCCTCAGCAGGAGTCCTTAGCAGAAAGTCCTTAGCAGTCCTAACTCAAAAAGGGCTTCGCGCTGCCACTGCCTCTGCTGCTGCTGCCGTCACCACCACCACCAGCCAATGCAGGAACGCTAGCTTGGCTTCCGCTTCCTCTTGCTCTGCCCCTTCCTGCTACATCAGCAAGTCCAACGGGGCATGGAAGATCTTTAAATCCCATAACCCTTACATTCGGCCCCAAGATCTTTCATGTCCCTTACTTGACAAAAATACAGTAGGAATAACTGGTGTCAACAAAATTTCACAACAATATAACAAGAATAGCACACAATAAACACAGAAAACCATATTTTAGGGTGGCGCTTGAGCACAAGCTCCCCATCATTCCCCCCACCCCGAACAAATGGGGCCCCAAAATCTTGTGGTAAGGGGTGAATATCTCTTCTTCTATGGCTACTTGCTGCTGAAATCGGATGTAGAGCTGTCCCTGTCCTAAGGGGTCCCATTTGAGAGGTCAGTTCTTAATATGCTTGATGCCAGGTCCAAGGGTGACACATCACAGTTGCAGACAGGTTAAGCTATCAGACATCTACAGATGGAGGGTACCAAGCCTGTGGAAACAAATCTAACAAACAAGGTGAACAAACAAAAAATCAAGAAAAAGCAAAGAGACAATAACCAGACTATCTTAGCCTCACTCACGGTAGAATAAATGAGTTAAGGGTACAATTTTGTAATCATCTTCTCCAGAATAAACAATAGTTACAGTGTTATCCCTCCCATATGCTATAATCTCTGCAGCCTTTGGAAGATCATCTGGCTTCCGTTTTACCCATACTTTAGCTCCTGATTTTATTGTATCAGTAGAACCAAATCCTTCAGTTCCTGTGACAGTTATTTTGGAAGGAGGGTCAGTTTTTACAAGTGGCATTGTTTTACAAGGAACAATAATCACTTGAACTATCCTATCATTCTTGTGAATCTGTATGGGCCTTTCACTTAAATTCTGGAATGTTACAACAATTTCTCCTTGATAATTAGAATCTATTACTCCAGCCAATACATGTATTCCTTGAGCTGCTAATCCTGATTTGGGTAAAATCTGTCCAAAGTGATTTTTAGGGATTCTTATGCATATCCCAGTGGAGATTTTTCTTATTTCTTTTCTGTCCAACCAAAAGTCCTCTAAACAATGTAAATCATACTCCATTGAACCAGGTGGTCCTGGGTACGGTGCTGGGACATCTGACCTCAAGGTCCAATACTCAATAATTGGGATCTTGTGTGTTTGTTGTTTTCTAATTTGCAGATTGGGGGTCATCATTCTGGCTAGAGGTGTACTTCCTCCCAATGGTCTATTATTCAAATTACGCAAAGCCATGAACAAATTATCCTTCCAATGTTAATATGAATTATTGGAACTTAACTTCCTCAATTGTCCTTTCAGTAATCCATTCATTCTTTCAATCAACCCAGATGCTTCTGGATAATATGGAATATGATATATCCATTCTATATTGTTTAGTATACAATACTTCTTCATTTCATTGCCTTTGAAATGTGACCCGTTGTCACTTTGAATCTGCATTGGGGTTCCATAATATAGGCTTATGAGATCTAGAGTTTTACAAGTGTTTTTCTGGGTTGCATTCTTATAAGGACAAGCTACTAGTACACCTGAATAGGTATCAACACAAGTACATATAAATCTGCATCCTTTATCCAGTGGTAGTGGACCAATATAATCTATTTGCCAGATTTGGGCTGAGACTTTTCCTCTTGCTATCTCTCCAGTTACTACCCGAGGAACAGTTCGCTCCTTTTCCAATTGACATATATGACAGTCTTCTGCTATCTGTTTTAACAGTGAATGAGAGATACTAATACCTCGATCTTGTGCCCACTGGTGTGTGGCCTGGACCCCCAAATGGCCTGCTGTTTGGTGGACCCATTTTGCTAATACCGGATCATCAGTTGTTGTCAAAGTAGGGACAATATGTTCAGTAGCAATCTTTGCCAGTCGATCAGCAAGAGCATTGTACTCACGTTCTGGTGTGGTGGGGGCCACGTGAGCATCTACATGAAAAACTGACAAGTCAGTGACCAAAGACATGTTCCAGATATCTTCCCATAATTCTTTGCCCCAGACTTGTTTCCCATGAATTTCCCAATTTTCATTTTTCCACATGGGCATCCATGTAGCTAACCCATTAGCTACCGCCCATGAATCAGTGAATATATGACACTGTCCTCCTTGTTCTATTTTGATGGCTTGATATACTGCCATAAGTTCAGCATATTGGCTACTTGCACCTATCCCAGTACTTTCCAAAGTCCTTCTAGTACATGGGTTATAGGCCACTGCTTTCCAATGTCTTTTTTGCCCCAAATATTTTGCTGTCCCATCAGTAAACCATGCATGTCTCTTTTGTTCCTCAGTTAATACATCATATCCCTCATTCCACTTTACAGTGGACTTTACCAACTGTTGCTTTGGCTCAGGGGGTGTGTCATTCCTCTCAATTTCTATGTTTGCTACAGATTCATGTAGAGCAGAGACTCCGCTTTTGCCTGTTTTCGCTCTATTTTGAATATACCACTTCCATTTGATTATACTAGCCTCTTGGGCATGTCCAATTCTGTGAGAAGCTGGGGTACTCATTACCCAGGTCATAATTGGGATTCCAGGTCTTAATATCACTTCATGGCCCAGAGTCAGTTGTTCAGTCTCCACCAAAGCCCAATATGCAGCTAACAACTGCTTTTCAAAAGGTGTATACTGGACTCCAGATGAAGGGAGTTTCCTACACCAAAATCCCAAAGGTACATTTCGGCTTTGTTGTTTTTGCCATAAGCTCCAGTTTGCATAATCATCTTGTACAGTCACTTGCAATTCCACTGGACCATTTTGCATGGGCCACAAATCTAGGGCCAATTGTATGGCAGCCTTGGCTTCTTCAAAAGCTTTACTCTGCTCAAGTCCCCAATCGAATTCATATTTCTTCCGTGTGACTCTATATAAAGGTTTTAAAATCTGTCCCAAATGTGGAATGTGGTGCCTCCAGTATCCAAACAATCCTATGAACTTTTGGGCCTCCTTCTTATTAGTAGGGGTAGGAAAATCCTGAATCTTTTGTCGGGCTTGAGGAAGAATCTCCCTTAGCCCCTTGTTCCATTGTATACCCAAAAATTTCACATTTTGAGCTGGTCCTTGAACCTTTGCAGGGTTAATTTCCCACCCTTTACTTTTCATATGCTCAATTAGAAGGGTCAAACTCCTTTCCACTACTTTCGCATCTTTTCCCTGTATCATGATATCATCAATGTAGTGGGTAAGCTGTACACCAGGTAGCTTTAATTCATCCAACTGTTCAGCCACAATCCTGTGACAAATAGTGGGGCTATGTATGTACCCTTGTGGCAAGCGGGTGAAAGTATATTGTCTACCCTGCCAAGTGAAAGCGAAGTGGTCCCATTGTTTAGGGTCTATTGGGATGGTGAAGAAGGCATTTGCCAAGTCAATAACTGCATACCAAGTCCCATCATATTTCTGGATCCTTTCTATTAAGGTGATGGTATCTGGAACAGCAGCATACAAAGAAGGAGTCACCTTATTCAACTGTCTATAATCCACAGTCATTCTCCATGTCCCATCTGATTTTCTTACTGGCCAGACAGGATTATTCCATCTTGTGGTTGTAGGGACCAACACTCCTGCTTCAACATATTCCTTTATAGTAGTGGTAATTTCATCTTGCCCACCTGGCACACGATACTGTTTTAAAGTAATTACTTCAGAAGGTTCAGGTAAAGTGATTGGGTCCATTTTTAGCTTTCCCACTAAAACTGTATTAATTCCTATCTTCCTCACAGCAAATTGGTATCTTCCTTCAGGTAAATTTAGAGTCATGCCTCTCAATACATCTATTCCAATGATGTATTCAGGAATGGGTACAACAACCACAGTATATTCCTTCTTAGGTAACTGCCCAATTTTCATTGTTATTTTAACCTGTCTGGCTGATATTTCAGCACCTCCTAGACCCGTGATGGTAATAGGAGTTCCATGTTTAAACTTATCAGGGTTTCCATAGATAAGTGTGGCC